>NC_139650.1:9289599-9402099 GCF_964638095.1 Poromitra crassiceps
GTTTTGTTTAGAGGGGAATATTCGAAAATGATTGTGGGGCAATTTTGACAGCCCTATTCGACATGCAGACTGGAGGACGCGGGGATCGAACCACGACCTCTTTTATCCAAAGCGATGTGGACGACCTGGTCTAGCTCCCAAGCTACAGCCGCCCCATAGTCTATCTGATGAAGATGATGAAGACTTTGGTGGAGGATCAATAATTGTTACCACTGTAACTCTGGAAAGGTGAAGTTCCAATAATCCCCTGAGGTATAATAGCCACAGACATAGACTGAAATGGACTCTCTCATTGACTCTTACGTAGACTCTAAAATACAGCCATACAGGATGATGCATAGAACAAAGTCAGAATTGTGAGATATGAAGTCAGAATTCTTCAGGGGAAAACTTGTATTTACAATGCTGATATTAAGCTGATGCGTCACAAAGAAACCTAAACACTTGGACAGCAGATTTCTTGCGCAGCGCCCGAATGTTTTTTGTGACAGGCTCAGTTATGCTCTGGCTCACTAGGCAGCGAATCACAGCACGTCAAAGGTTACTAACTAAATGGCATTTTGTGGCCAAACTGGTCCGTTGGAAAACAGAATTATTGACGGATACATTTCTGTGTGTTGGGCTGGTTTGGAACATCCAGTACGTTGAGTAGCCTACTCGCCACGGTGTGTCTCACCATAGTCTCATCTGTGATCTTTCTGTGTGTCTCACCGTGATCAAAACAGCAGTTGCGTAGGGTGCCTATGACTCCTCCCCTTCTCACTGTGGAGGCCTCGTACTGGGTGTAGGGCAGTAACCTCTGGACTACACACCTGAAACACACACAAACACCAATTGTAACATATTAAATACTGGAAGTGCTTGGGCTAGTGTTGCTAACTGCTCGATGTGTACATTGAAATCCACTGGAGATACATTACAACTTTAGTAGACCGTGCGGCCTTGTTTAAAGAATTATCTTTTGTCCTCGCACGTTTTCACAATATTTGCATTCAATCAAATCATACATTTTGCCCCAATATCATTTCTGAGTAATTGATAGGAGACTATGATGCCATATTAAATCAAAAGCTTTCTTAAAATCAACAAAGCATGGAGTGTGTGTGTGTGTGTGTGTGTGTGTGTGTGTGTGTGTGTGTGTGTGTGTAAACTGGTACATCTTTCCCTGTGATCTGGCTTTCGTTTGGAAGATCATGATCCGTGCTTTGTTCATGTTTACTGTTCTGACAGTATGTCTCTGAAGGAGTGACAGGATGTGTTGTACCACCTGTCCTTGTCCAGTATTTTTTTGAATGTTGTTTGGATCCAAATGTTTTAACCTTTTGTGCCAATAAAAATAACTAACTAGCTTCTGGCTTCAGATAGCTGCGTTAGATCCCCCCCCCCCCCCCCCCCCCCCCACCCCTTCACCTGTCCTTGTCCAGTATGTAGTTTCTGGCTTCAGATAGCTGCATTAGATCACCCCCCACCCCCTTCACCTGTCCTTGTCCAGTATGTAGTTTCTGGCTTCAGATAGCTACATTAGATCACCCCCCCCACCCCTTCACCTGTCCTTGTCCAGTATGTAGTTTCTGGCTTCAGGTAGCTGTGTTAGATTGGAAAGCAAAGGTCCCAGGTAGTGGAGGGAGGCCTTCTTGTTGTATCCTTCAGTACAGAAAATCTCCACCAGATGGCTTAGACCAACCTCCTCCTGGAGGACCTAAAACAGGAAGTAAACACTACATATATTACAGTTTATTCTCATATCTCAAACATATCTATTCCATCACTGTACCTGTCAAAATACTCAACAGAATTATCACATTAAATAGCAAGTGAAATAAATGCAGATTAATCTCAGGATTAAAATAAAATAAAGATTAAGATTGATCACCCCAAAACATAGCAGACCAGACACGGTCTGAAATGAACATCAGGCACGTGCTATACTAAATGCAGGTAAATTGTTGGCTGCGGCGGGCAAAATCGTCAAGTCACCTGACACTGTGGTAGGTAGGTTTTTGGTATTATTTTAACAAATCCTGTCCAGTATGTCCATGGACACAATACTCGTTCTGGAGTAGGGATGGGTACCGAGATCCGGTATTAAACGGGGCTAAATTTGTAAATACCGGAGTATCAATAAGCTCTAAGATTAACGGTTCTCTTACTGGAGAAATTAAGAAAATAGATTTCCTATAATTGCTAGTGCTACATAAACGTTATCTCGCACATTTTATCTCACCAACTCACTTGGTATTGGCAGTGGTAGAAGGAGATTTTAATTATTATATCATGATGGATATCTGAATGAATAATAAAAACACACCCAAAGACTTTGCTACTTTTGTTTTTGTTAAAGCTGCAGCTACAATGAACCTAACCCGGGCCAGTCCCACTTCGGGGGGTTTTCTCTCCTAAAAATAACAGAAAGAACCGATAAGAGTAGCGTTAAAGTACCGGATCGATAAGCAGTAACGATAAGAGTAGTAGTATTGTTAATTCCTTAACGATATCCATCCATATTCTGGAGGCCAGAGGAGATGGCGGTAAGTGTTGTGAGACATTCTGACATTTTCTATCCTATGTTTCCTCAACATTGCAATAGCTCCTTCCGGTTCTGCGGTTGAGTTCGTGCAGTGGAAAAATAAGAAAACTGTGCACTGTCTAATATGGTGGTTTATTAAGACCTTATATGGATTGAACACTGCATTTGGAGCTTAAAATGACTGAGAAGAACAGCATTATTTTGGAATGCAGTGCTGGAATATTTTCTATTTGCTTGGCGATTGGCTACATTTGTATTTCGTTTTTGGCATGTGTTGACACAATGGAATATCTTACGATAAGCCAATTTCAAGCCATGGGATGATGTTCATGATCATGAGAGTATAAGACTGTCTTTCATTTTTATTGACACTGTTTTCATATTAATTATTTTAGATGCATGTAACAATCTAGAGATGCAGTGCAGTTCCACAGCAAAGACAGTACTTACCTGCTGCACTTTTGTGATGCGGGTTTCTTCAAAGCAACACAGCAGGATAGACATTTCAATCATGCAGTCATCCATGAAGGCAATGTCATTTGTTTTTGGGCCATGTTCAGGGGCACCGAGCTGTAAAGGCAAGTTGGGCTCATGGGTCTTTCAGAGGACTAACTAACCTTGAGCACAGTCTTGCAGGTCTTCACGTGGCGGGTCAGGTTGCTCAGGATGGTACAGATCCGATCGGAGAACAAGTACTCTCCATCCAAAAGGTTCTTAAAGAACACTGGAAGACAGTTGGCCTCTGTCACCAACACCTGGGAGAGACGAGAAACACACCAAATCACATTATGCAGGGATATTTATATACACTTGTGAAAACAATGTTACATGTCACAACTTACCTGCTATAACATCACGTCACCTTTAAATGCTCATATATGTCGTCATATTCTCAGTATTTTTTAGGTTTAAGATGATTACGGTAAATTGCGAAAGACAGAATTATGGTGTCATTATTGAGTGTGCGAGACTTTGAGGCCATTTACACCTGGCATTAACATGCGTTTTCTGCCATCAGATTGCAATCAGATTGTACTTGACCACATTAACCTGATTCCATTTACACCTGGCGTTAACATGTGTTTTCATTGCAATCTGATGGCAGAAATGGGTGTCCTCTCAATCTGCATAAAGTTGCTGTATCCAGATTGAGAGGACACATTGCATTTATACTTGTGTTCAATGTGTACACAATGCATCCCTGACCACCTCGGGAGGTGGTTTGGCCGATCAGATTGCAATCCTTCTTCAATGCGTTTTGGGGGTGTTTACACCTGTACTTTTCAAGTGATAAAACACAATCTGATTGCTATGTGATGACAGAGAAAACACATGTTAATGCCAGGTGTGGCCTCAGTGTAGCTGTCTACTATGATGCAATGCGACAGTGGCTAATCCTCAATCAAAGCATGAGACAGATTACCTGGTGCAGTGTCTCATCAGCTGACAGATTAATGAGCGCGTGGTAACAGTCCTTCACTATGGCAATAGAGGGGTCAGCGGTCAGATTAACCAACGCCACCAGGAAGTCAGCTTTAGACCGGAGGGAGCAGCGGCCATCCCTGGAGAACAGACACGGATTAGCAATAGCTAGTTAGTTAACAAAAGAACAAGTGGATGACAAAATTGGTAGAGCAGCAAATCCTCAAAGCAGTAGTAGAAAGCAAAATCATTTGGTGAGTCAAATCTTTTAATTGATAGATACACTACATTGCCAAAGGTATGTGGACACCCTGTCTAATTGGATCTGGCCATTTCAACCACACAAATTGCCGACAGGTTATATCAAATAAATCAAGGATACAGCTATGCAATCTAGTCAAGTTTATTTTTGTTTATTTGTTTATTTTATAATCTCCACAGACAATCATTGGCACTTGGCAGTATAATGGGCCGTACTGAAGATCTCAGTGACTTTCAATGTGAAATCATTTCCAACAGTTTGTCAAACTTCCTCCCTGCTAGACCCAGTCAATTGGAAGTGCATTGTGCATGATATTGTTATTCTGTATATATGAATATACTTTAATATCTGTTGTGTTGCAATTTTAGGTGTGGGTCACTGTCTTGGCCCACTGTGACTTGTGTGTACCTGTTGTAAACCTACAGCACTGTTGCACATAGAACACTTATGTTCAGCTTGCCTCTCTTTATATAATTGATCATATTGATTGTGATTAAAGATTATTTTTGTGTAAACTCTTTAGTGTGTAGTGTTTGGCTGCTTGCCTTTTAGAGGTCCAACACCTGCTCTGCATTTCTTCTAAGGTCACAGTAATAATACAGTAATATACTTTTTTAACATAAAAGTAATCTGATAAAAATGTGACTATCATACCTGTTTCCAGATAGGCCCAGGATGTACTCCGTGGCTTGACCTTTGACATCAGGTCGTGTGTCAAGGGTCAGGAAGGAAAGCAACTCCAAAGCCTCAGAGTCACTAAGCATCTTGTGACAGCTGTAACGTTATCTGACAACAAATATGATTAACATGAACATTATTTTCGCATGACAGCGGTTATAGCGTTAGTTAGGTTATAACGTAGCAAATGTCTCTGTGTGGTAGTCATTTTCTGCTGTTTCAGCAGCACGGATGTAGCTAGCGTTACACATGTTCCACACTGATTTCCGTGCATGTCGACCTTTTCAATAGCTGGACATGGTTTCCTCATACAAAATGAAATCATTAAACTCTTTCGTGATAGCTGGGTGACATGTTGGTTTTCAAAAAAGTTACCACACAGGACAAATTCTTACCTTTATAGACCTATGACCATGTTCTTTTCCACTGTTACTTGTTAGCAGCATGGACCATAGGGCCACTGGTCCGCCGATAATAACAACCCGACTGGAAACACTAGACGGAAGATCGTGACTAGGCCTGGTTCCGGTTGTTTTACCAAGTAGCCTACTACACAATAACACGATGAGTACTTCATGATATTCTCCCAAAGACATGATGTACTTACAGTTAAAGTACAAAGTGCACAAACGTAATGTACTTAAATCAGCGTGCATAAAAGAAAGATCTCCAGCACTCTGAAATAGTCAATTATTTTTCTCATTTGCTGCAGGCAAAGTTATATAATGTTATAACACGAAGTTGTATATTCAAACCTGTGAGTTTATCTCTCGGTGTAAACACAAGTAAACTGGAAAGTTTACTTTCTGGAAAAGTATTTTATTTGTACACTTTAACTACATTGTGCTTTAAATTGTTGTAAAATCAAGCAAAAGATGGAGATGTCCATTTAGTGTTACTGTGTACCTACTATACTTTCCCATTTGATAACACTATTATGAAGTTACCAACAAAAAAATCTGCATTTCCTGGGAAGGTTTGCGTAACTTGAAAATGTTTTGTATTTAGGTTGTTATGGAGGCTGTTTCATAGCCATATCAACCTGTAAGCTCCTATTATGAAAAGCACTTGTTATTCTGGTCATCTTGAGTTATTCAGTTTACGGACGAGCCCCGTTCCTTGAAATTTGCCCTGGCGACGATGGACACCCATATTGTTGTCGTTCTAGATTATTTGACAATATCTAATCTTATAGTGTACTTCTGTGTTTTTTTATATAGTTATTCAGTTTACTGCATACCAAGACTAGTGAAAATAATTTATTGCACCATGAGCCACCATGGGGGAGATTATAGCCCATACAGTTGATTATTTAGATGATTATGTTTAGGCAATGAAAGTGTGAATGCTGTTTATTTTTAACGAGACTTGTGAAATCTACTATAAATCTGCCAAATCGAAACTCTTCTCTGAACAATGCAAGTGAAGAGCATGTACTCTTTTCGTGCTCCTGTGTCAGACCTTTTTCACAATAAAAGTTTCTATGGTGGTCTTCCTCATTTGAGCATGTCTGTTTTTGTCGGTACTACTCATTGAGTTATATTAAATTGTGTGTGTGTGTGTGTGTGTGTGTGTGTGTGTGTGTGTGTGTGTGTGTGTGTGTGTGTGTGTGTGTGTGTGTGTGTGTGTGTGTGTGTGTGTGTGTGTGTGTGTGTGTGTGTGTGAGAGAGAGAGTGTGTGTGTGTGAGAGAGAGTGTGTGTGTGTGTGTGTGTGAGAGAGAGTGTGTGTGTGTGTGTGTGTGTGTGTGTGTGTGTGTGTGTGTGTGTGTGTGTGTGTGTGTGTGTGTGTGTGTGTGTGTGTGTGTGAGAGAGAGAGAGTGTGTGTGTGTGTGTGTGTGTGTGTGTGAGAGAGAGTGTGTGTGTGTGTGAGAGAGAGAGAGAGAGTGTGTGTGAGAGATCAAGTTTTTTCTGCACTATGCCTCCGTGTGTGGTAGTCTCTATAAATTGTTGGGTCTAAAGACCAGCAATTAGCCTCAGAATAATTGGATCACATCGAGGCTCTTGGACTTTGGACTACATTTTGAACCAGGCTAACGACCCAGGTTTCCCCAATGGTGGGCGTGACTTTCAAACACGCACATGGGCTCCGCACGCAGTAGTCTGGGCACCTTCCACCCCGCTTTTTGTCATGGGGCGTAAACCAAGGAAACAGGAAACAACACCGGAAATAAGTGCGCCAAAAAACGTCTTTGTTGCCGTCTCTATTCCATCAACTGGCCATTTGTTTGAAAAGTAAAGCTTCTGTATTTGCTTAAGATATGTGAGATTGTGAATCCGCAATGTTTCTACAAGAACTTCGTTCGGTACGTCCATCTTTTGTTTTGTTGTTTGCCGTTTTATTTTCTGATTCGTTGTGTCTAATTGTCAAGTTAACGAGCTATTTCCGCTGTTGTTTCCTGTCTAGGGCGGGCTCACGGCCGGAAACAGGCAGGGTGACAAAATCACTTGTGAACGAACGGAGGCCAGGCTCTTTCTCGCCGAGAAGAGCCTGGTGACGCGAGGTCAGCTCCGCAGCATCCCTCTCTCAACTCTCACGCACGCGCGTGCGCGATTTCATTACGAGATGTGAGTTGATGGGCCAATCATAAATATTGGCATCTTTCAAATCTGAGCGGACACGTCACTATAAAAGACACTTGTCATCTGCCGTTACCGCACTCGGCGATTTTCTCTTTAGAGTGAGACGTTCGGGTACGACACGGAGCATCAACTGTACTTGAAGAACAGCACCTATCGTCGATTTTCACCGGCATGATGAAGCAGCAACAGGTAGGCAGAAACAAATTTCACGGCAATTTGGGGGTGGTTAAAACAAGTGTAGTCGCAGACTGAAGTTCAATCATGGAAGACCAAATAAGGCATTAATAGAGCACCCCATGCTGTCATAACCCTCAGCCCAAATGACGTCACTAAATGACGTCACCATCTCCGACGTCACCTTCTCTATGACGTCACCTTTGCAGCGTGACGTCAGTTGCCCAAATGACGTCAGTTATGACATCATAAATGCCCTTCTCCCAGTACTATATAAGGCCCCCATCACCACAGCTTAAATCACACTCGTGCAGTCATCACTCACCTTGTGTCAGCATCACGCATCCATCCAGCATCTCCAGGCAAGAAGCTTCATGCAGTCCATCACCATGTACGAGTCCGAAGACGAGCAGCAAATGTCCAGCTCCACCGTGGACGCCTTCCTCCAGAGCACATTCAACGCCCCGGCCAGCCCCGGGCAAATCCCCGATCCCCAGGCTTCATCTCCGGGCGTCTCAGGCGTCTCACTGGACGCTCCCCGCACCAGGGGCCGCGGCCGCAAAAGAAAACCCAACGTCCCGGAGGTCCTCGTCTCGCCCGGATCACAGTCCGCGCAGCACTCCGAAGGCCGTGGCCGTGGCAAAAGAGCCCAGAAGTCCACCTCCAAGAAAGGCCCAGCGAAGCGCACCAAGACCGCCGGCTCCTCGGCGGACGCGCCAAGGCGTCCAGCCCCTCCAGGCCCCCATGATCCCCTGATCGCAACGATGTCTTCAATGGTCGGGGCCCTCGCCGACATCGATGCCCGGCTGAGGCTGATCACGAGCCCCACGCTCCCCACGGCAGCAGCCCAAGCGCACCAGGTTTCAGGCTCGTATCCCCCTTCTCAGCCCGCTTTTCTTCCGGCGATATCAGCCCAGCCAGCCGCGCTCCAAAATCCAGGTGCGTGCGCCGAGTTCCCTCCCCTCCCCGCACTCATCCCCCCTATGAATACCCTCGCCTCGGCCATCCACTCCCCCGGTAACGGGAGGCCGTATATCCCACTCTCAGCAAACATATCGCCCAGGCTTCGAGCCATGATCCTTCAAGGCAGGGATATCAATCTAGTCAGCATTATCCTGCCGTCTGCTGAGTGCAGCAAAAAGTTAACGGGCGGCCAAGATATATCGGCCGTCCTAAAATCTTCCGACCCCCGTCTCGCCAAAGATCTATCACCAACCGAATTCCTCGTTGCGTTCGGGGTTTTCCGCGACACCATATGCTCAGTGTACCCCGGCCGTCGCGTCGAGTTAGACGAGTACTTGGCTCTGATAGGAGACCTCCACCTCAGGTACGGGAAAAGCATATTTTACCAGTACCACAAAGCGTTCTCTTCAAAAGCGGCGCTGTACATAACTCGTTCCAACATCCGTCTAGACTGGTCCATGTTGGATACCGAGCTACTGGTACTGGTCACGGGTGGTCACCAGGCGATCACCTGTTTTTCCTGCGGCGAAACAGGTCACACAGCGCCGCTATGCGCTGCGGCCGCCTTCCAGGCTTCCGGGAGCAACACACCGCTTCCGGCCGGTCCAACCCCCCTCCTCCAGCTGGAAACCTTCCAGCCATCTCAATCTGACCGCCAGGGGCGCAAGGTAGTTATGCATAACAACATGGCTATCTGCAATAATTTTAATGAGGGAGTTTGCACATACCCTAACTGCATTTTTCTGCACGTCTGCAGCGCCTGCAGGGAAGCGCACCCCCGCTCCGTCTGCCCCCGCAGGATCCGCCCCCCAAGGCAGTTCCCCAAAAAAGAAAGGTTGGGCTAACAATCATAAAATCCCTCCCATCCACCCCCATCGACATCCCAGCCCTGGGCCTCGAATTAGCCTGCCACCCCGATCGCGTATTTACAGATCATCTCTTAACCGGCCTCTCCCAGGGGTTCAAAATAGGAGTAATTTCTCCCCCCACAATTTCCCACGTCTCTAAAAATCTGCAAACGGCTCAAAAAGAGCCCAAAGTAGTTTCTCAACTCCTTAGCAGGGAATTATCAAAAGGATTCATAATCGGCCCATTTGATTCTCCCCCCTTCCCGGTGTTCCGAACAAGTCCAGTAGGCGTCGCCACTCGCAAATATTCCGGCAAAAAGCGCCTAATTATAGACCTGTCAGCGCCCCATCATGGCCCCACTCCAAGCATAAACAGCCTCATTCCTCCCGAACCTTATTCCCTCCACTATGCAAAAATAGACCACGCCATTCGTCTAATCAAACTGGCAGGCAAAGGTGCGTGGCTTTCTAAAGCCGATATCTCAGACGCCTTCAAAGTCATTCCTATCCATCCCTCCCAATGGCATCTATTCGGAATAAAATGGGATTCAAAATTCTATTTTTCCGTAAGGCTCACGTTTGGGTGCAGAAGCAGCCCCGCCATCTTTAATTCACTAGCAGAAGCTCTATGCTGGATATTGCTAAACAATATCCGTCTCCCCGCAGTGCTACACCTGCTAGATGATTTTCTGCTCATCGACCCTCCGTCCGTCCCCTCAATCTCCCTAGTTAAACTCAAAGAGACGTTTCACAGGCTGGGCGTCCCTCTAGCTGAGGAAAAAACCTCCGGGCCCTCATCATCTCTTGAATTCCTGGGCATTAATCTCGACACCAAGCTTATGCAAGCTTCCCTCCCCCTCGAGAAATTGTCTCGCATCCGCAAAATAGCTCAGTCCTATTCAGCAGCCAGCCACATTTCAAAACGAGACCTCCTGTCTCTGCTCGGCCACCTGAATTTCGCTATGCACATTATTCCCCAAGGGAGGTCATTCATTTCCAGGCTGCTCGATTTAGCATCGTCAGTCCCCAGCCTCCTTGACTCCGTTACCCTCAACGAGGGATGCCGATCCGATCTCAAATTCTGGGCTCACCTCTTAGAAAATTGGAACGGAATCTCATTCTTCTATGATGAAATCGTCTCGTCTGCCGACGACCTAAAACTGTTCACAGATGCAGCCCCATCCGTGGGTTTCGGGGGGGTCTACCAAGGCCACTGGTTCGCTGGCACTTGGCCGCAGCAGTTTGCCGGCTTGGATCAGTCCTCCGCTCTATACGAAATATACCCGATAGTGGCTGCCTGTCACATATGGGGGCGCTTCTGGGCACGTAAAAGGATAGCAGTCAAATGCGATAATGCTGCAGTAGTCGCCATCATCAATAAAGGGCGATCATCTTCCCCGGCCATTATGCCTTTTGTTAGGCGCCTAACCTGGCTTTCCGTCACCCATAATTTTATCATGGTCGCCAGGCACATCCCCGGGCATATTAACATAATCGCTGATCACCTCTCCCGTTTCAATTTCCAGGCGTTCCGCAGACTCTACCCCGAAGCAGACTCGACTCCGACACCTCACCCCTCCTTTTCCGCCCTCACGCTCTCATAGAGAGCAATCCCCACCTCACCCCTTTTCTCCACTCGGCCCAGTCCTACATTAGGCAAGGACTGGCCAGTTCCACCATCAAAGCTTACGACGCGGCTTGGCGAATGTTTGCCATGTTCTGCCTCTCCGTCAACCAGCCCGTTCACCCCGTTCTAATTCCCACAGTATGCGCCTTCATTTCTTTCTGCGTAGATGTCCGCCACCTCCGCCCTCCTTACATCCGCAGCCTAGTGGCAGGCATCCAATTTTACGCCAGGGGCCTCGACCCGGCTTTTCCCAGTCTATTTACAAATCCAGTTGTTAAACTACTATTAAAAGGCATTTCAAAAGCTTTTCCGTCGGCCCCCGACTCCCGGCGTCCCATTACTCTCCCCATATTACGGCACATGTTAACCAGCCTCAGACAAGGCATTCACTCCACCTTCTTAGACAGCCTCTTAGAGTGCGTATTTTCCCTGGCCTTTTATGGGTTCCTCAGAATCAGCGAGTTTACATCCCCCGCCACGTTTCAACCCTCACGCGACATAACTCTCTCCGATTTAAAATTCCACCCCGACCACTATAGCATCTCCCTGAAACATACCAAAGTAGGCGGAGCTTGCCCTATAATCATTGCTCGCATCCAATCTCCCTTCTGCCCCTTCTCGGCCATGATTCGATACCTTAAAGTCAGGCCCCCAACTAGTCCCTCGGCCCCCCTTTTCCTCATCTCTCCCCATCATCACATGACGAGATCCTGGTTCATCCTCCACTTCAAGACCACACTCCAGAAATGCAACATCCCTGCGGAGAACTATTCCAGCCACTCCTTCAGGATCGGAGCAGCCACATCAGCAGCCACGCAGGGGGTGTCCTCCGCCTCCCTTCAACAACTGGGGCGCTGGTCCTCAACCGCCTATGCATCCTACATTCGACCAGAGCAAGACGCCATACTATCAGCCCAGAGATCCCTTCTTCCATGACTAAAGAGGCAGCAAGCACTTCGTTGGTGGTGATCAAACTCTCCTTTTCTCATCGATGTGCCCATGCCCGGGCTATCCACATCCACTCCCTTGCATCCCCGCTTTGCCTTAAAAAACCCCGGTCAGCCCCTCATCTCCCGACATGCATAAATTTTCCCCCTGTCAGCCCACGACCTGACTAAAAGCATACCCCAGGCGAGCTCCATGACCCCCGTTTTCACTCTCCCAGTTCCTGAAATAACTTTAAATTCCTTTGGGGGATGATGACCCCCGTTTTCACTCTCCCGTTTTCACTCTCCCTGTTCCTGAAATAACTTTAAATTCCTTTGGGGGGATGTCCTATCTCTTACAGCACCGACGCCCTCTCTCATAAGCAAGAGGAGCGTCACATCATGGAGTCATACGCCATACTATTCTGATTCAATAAAGTTTGTTAAAATTATATTAAGAGTCTCTCATGATTGAAGTGTAGTCGCAGACTGAAGTTCAATCATGGAAGACCAAATAAGGCATTAATAGAGCACCCCATGCTGTCATAACCCTCAGCCCAAATGACGTCACTAAATGACGTCACCATCTCCGACGTCACCTTCTCTATGACGTCACCTTTGCAGCGTGACGTCAGTTGCCCAAATGACGTCAGTTATGACATCATAAATGCCCTTCTCCCAGTACTATATAAGGCCCCCATCACCACAGCTTAAATCACACTCGTGCAGTCATCACTCACCTTGTGTCAGCATCACGCATCCATCCAGCATCTCCAGGCAAGAAGCTTCATCCCACCACCTCCCCCAGATCACCACCAATGTTATGACTCCCGTTGGAAACAGATCCCCTCAGGGGGGATGTCCTATCTCTTACAGCACCGACGCCCTCTCTCATAAGCAAGAGGAGCGTCACATCATGTATGACTCCATGATGTGACGCTCCTCTTGCTTATGAGAGAGGGGCGTCAGTGCTGTATGAGATAGGACATCCCCCCCAGGACATCCCCCCTAAGGGGATTTGTTTCCAACAGGAGTCATGACATTGGTGGTGATCTGGGGAGGTGGTGGGATGAAGCTTTTTGCTCTGGAGATGCTGGATGAATGCGTGATGCTGACACAAGGTGAGTGATGACTGCACAAGTGTGATTTAAGCTGTGGTGATGGGGGCTTTATATAGTACCAGGAGAAGGGCATTTATGATGTCATAACTGATGTCATTTATGATGTCATAACTGATTTCATTTGGGAGAAGGGCATTTATGATGTCATAACTGATGTCATTTATGATGTCATTTATGATGTCATAACTGATGTCATTTGGGACGTCATGGAGAAGGTGACGTCGGAGATGGAGACGTCATTTAGTGACGTCATTTGGGCTGAGGGTTATGACAGCATGGGGTGCTCTATTAATGCCTTATTTGGTCTTCCATGATTGAACTACAGTCTGCGACTACACTTCAATCATGAGAGACTCGTAATATAATTTTAACAAACTTTATTGAATCAGAATAGACAGTTTGAGTATGGCGTATGACTCCATGATGTGACGCTCCTCTTGCTTATGAGAGAGGGGCGTCAGTGCTGTATGAGATAGGACATCCCCCAAAGGAATTTAAAGTTATTTCAGGAACTGGGAGAGTGAAAACGGGGGTCATGGAGCTCGCCTGGGGTATGCTTTAGTCAGGTCGTGGGCTGACGGGGGGAGAATTTAGGCATGTCGGGAGATGAGGGGCTGACCGGGGTTTTTTAAGGCAAAGCGGGGTTGCAAGGGCGTGGATGTGGATAGCCCGGGCATGGGCGCATTGATGAGGAAAAGGAGAGTTTGATCACCACCAACGAAGTGCTTGTTGCCTCTTTAGTCATGGAAGGAGGGATCTTTGGGCTGATAATATGGTGTCTTGCTCTGGTCGAATGAAAGATGCATAGGCGGATGAGGACCAGCGCCCCAGTTGTTGAAGGGAGGCGGAGGACGCCCCCTGCATGGCTGCTGATGTGGCTGCTCCGATCCTGAAGGAGTGACTGGAATAGTTCTCTGCAGGGATGTTGCATTTCTGGAGTGTGGTCTTGAAGTGAAGGATGAACCAGGATCCTGTCATGTGATGATGGGGAGAGATGAGGAAAAGGGGGCCCAGGTTTAAGCAGAATGCAGAGATAATGGGTTGAGCAAATTGTCAGGACGGGGGCTGACTTGTCAGGACATGGGCTGACTGATGTTTAAGCAGAATGCAGGGATGATGGGTTGTGCAAATTGTCAGGACGTGGGCTGACTGAGGTTAAGCAATGGCAAGGACACTTATGGGGTTATATGCAAATTGCCCGGGCATGGGCACCAAACGGGGATTGGGAGAGAAGACTGCCACCAACGAAATGCATTAATACTTCCTACCAATCATGGAAGGAGGCATCTTTGGGCTGATGATATAGCAGCTTGCTCTGGATGGATGTAGGACGCATGCTCAAACTGTCTATTCTGATTCAATAAAGTTTGTTAAAATTATATTACGAGTCTCTCATGATTGAAGTGTAGTCGCAGACTGTAGTTCAATCATGGAAGACCAAATAAGGCATTAATAGAGCACCCCATGCTGTCATAACCCAAATGACATCATAAATGACATCATAAATGACATCAGTTATGACATCATAAATGCCCTTCTCCCAAATGACATCAGTTATGACATCATAAATGACATCAGTTATGACATCATAAATGCCCTTCTCCTGGTACTATATAAAGCCCCATCACCACAGCTTAAATCACACTTGTGCAGTCATCACTCACCTTGTGTCAGCATCACGCATTCATCCAGCATCTCCAGAGCAAAAAGCTTCATCCCACCACCTCCCCAGATCACCACCAATGTCATGACTCCTGTTGGAAACAAATCCCCTTAGGGGGGATGTCCTATCTCATACAGCACTGACGCCCCTCTCTCATAAGCAAGAGGAGCGTCACATCATGGAGCTCAAACTGTCTATTCTGATTCAATAAAGTTTGTTAAAATTATATTATGAGTCTCTCATGATTGAAGTGTAGTCGCAGACTGTAGTTCAATCATGGAAGACCAAATAAGGCATTAATAGAGCACCCCATGCTGTCATAACCCTCAGCCCAAATGACGTCACTAAATGACGTCTCCATCTCCGACGTCACCTTCTCCATGACGTCCCAAATGACATCAGTTATGACATCATAAATGACATCATAAATGACATCAGTTATGACATCATAAATGCCCTTCTCCCAAATGACATCAGTTATGACATCATAAATGACATCAGTTATGACATCATAAATGCCCTTCTCCTGGTACTATATAAAGCCCCCATCACCACAGCTTAAATCACACTTGTGCAGTCATCACTCACCTTGTGTCAGCATCACGCATTCATCCAGCATCTCCAGAGCAAAAAGCTTCATCCCACCACCTCCCCAGATCACCACCAATGTCATGACTCCTGTTGGAAACAAATCCCCTTAGGGGGGATGTCCTATCTCATACGGCACTGACGCCCCTCTCTCATAAGCAAGAGGAGCGTCACATCATTTACAGCACCGACGCCCTCTCTCATAAGCAAGAGGAGCGTCACATCATGGAGTCATACGCCATACTATTCTGATTCAATAAAGTTTGTTAAAATTATATTAAGAGTCTCTCATGATTGAACTATTGTTTTCAAATGAACGACACACAAACGGGGTTTGATGAACAGTGGCTGGTGTCTTTACATTTGCAAACGGTTATCCTCAGTGGGATCAAAGTTAGCTCACGAACACTGCTAGCTAGTTTCCAAAACATTGTCAGAGTTCTTGAGCTAACTTGTCGTGTTTTTGTTGTTACAGTACAGTGATGTCAGTCAGGTAACGTTATGGCGTTAGCATGCTAACGTTAGCAAACCTTAACTTTGCCAGTTTTAGCTAGTTAATGTAACGACACTAACGCTAGAGAACCAGACACACCCCGCCGCCAAATGCATCCCCATCTCATGGGAGCGTATTGTAATGATTTCGAGGTGACTTCCATGCTTGGGGCTCTCTTCTGGCTCATGGAGGCCGAGTTTGGTGCTTAAAATCCGGCTACAGGTGACCTCGATGCCTGGGGTCTCTCCTAGCTTTATGGAGGGGGAGGCAAATCTCGGCGGTTTGTACCTGCCGACATTTGCATCCCTGTTTTTAAGTTAAAACAGCCCCAAAATGTGGTGGGGATGCAATTCTCGGCGGGGGTGCAAAACTCGGCATGACAACTGTCTTTGAGATGAACAAGCTGATGTATTTACGGTAACTAAAATGGGGTTACCACAATATCCTTAGCTGGTTATTACCCGCTGTCAGAAAGTTAGCGTTAAAAACTTAGCAATTTTAGTTAAATACCTCAGCCTGTTCATCTCAAACCACGGCACGTTTGTGTCTAGTTGTCTAGTGTCGTTAGCTAACGTTAACTAGCAAAGACGTTAAATTAACGCCATTCATCTGTGCAAAATCTGCAAATCCTCCCGTTATCACACTGCAATAACTAATAGCTAGGAATAGGCAATACACACTATTTTTCACTTTAGCCTACTAGTAAGCACACAACGAAATTGAGGTGAATATACAGTGAAAGTGGTTATGCTGTAATGCAATTGATGCCCAAGACAAATTTCCCCTTGGGGACAATAAGGTTTATCTGATCTGATCAGTAGCACTGATTATATAACATTGCCCCCGGGCTGCAAGTAGAGTATCACTGGTTTTAGCGAAATGCTTTACTGTCACAGCATCAGCATAATGTAGTATACAGCAGTAGTTCTCAACCTGGGGGCCGACCACCTGCAGTGCCGACAGCCCGGGGGGTGGGAGAGGTTAGGGTTATGGTCTGGGGGAGGTTAGGTTTAGGCGTGGGGGGTGGGAGAGGTTAGGGTTGTGCACTGCTTGTGGGCTATCGGCATTGCGGGCTGTCGGCACATAGACGGGGCAGCCCACCAGGAGTCCTCGAGGGAGTTCTAGGGGGTCCCCAGCAATCTAAAAATAGACTCAGATTTGGGTCAGATAGACTAAATCTCATCAAAGGGGTTCATGGCTGTAAGAAATGAGGGCTGGTTGATAAGAAAAAGGTTGAGAATCAAAATGGTTTCACTTTCTGTGTGAACTAGCTTTCTGTGAACTAGCTAACACTCTTCTTAATGTACTGCAGGTCCATCCAGTGCCTCCTGCAGACACCTGTGAGACACCTGTGTCCACCTGGGACAACGGCCTCCTTATGGTAATCCATGCTGTTTATTTGGTCTTAATCTGCTGTGCTTTGGCATTGGAGTGTGTATTTAATTAAATGAAATTTTATTTTTACTTTCACAAAGGCAAATATTATGGAGAAAGAAGAGGATTTATACAAGATCCTCATGGAGGAGGAGGAGGAGGAGGAGGAGGAGGAGCAGAAGGATGAGGAGGAGGAAGAGGAGGAACTGCCCCCGGGGTTCTTTTCATTTGCAACGGTCATATATATAGAGGATATGGATGAGCAGAAGGGAGACATGTTGCGGCTCTGCCCTGAGATGGAATATGTCAAAGACATTTATTCCTATCTGATCCTCCTTGAGGTAATCCATTCTGTTTATTTGCTGTTACTCTGATTCAGATTCAGATACTTTTATTGCCACGCAACCAGGTTGGTGGTATTTAGTTTCAGTACATGATGTCGTTGATGTGCTCTGCTGTGTGTCTGCAGTGTGTATGTTATATTACAAGTTGTTCTGTCTCCATAGGTGCAAGAGGCCGTGCGACCCAAGTACCTGGAGGGGTATGGACAGCTCACTGGAGGCCACCGAGCTGAGATAGTGGCCTCAATGATGGAGGTTCATTCCCACTTGCAGCTGCTTCCAGAGACATTATTCCTCACGGTCGCCATATTGGATCGCTTCCTACAGGTACAAACTGTTAAAAAAAAAATCTTGTTTAGCTTTCTGTGTGAACTAGCTTTCTGTGAACTTTTTTTTCCTGTACATTTCCAACAAATGGACCGTACATGTAATAATAATAATACTGAAGAATGCCTTGTAACTTATTTAAAACAGAAATAATGTTTCATGTTTGTTAATTTGAGTATATATTTTAACTAAAACTGTCGGCTGTGTTTTTTATGTGTTTTTTTATATGTGCATTGCTTTGCTGCTTGTTTTTTCGATTATTTTTTTGTAAAGCACCTTGAATTGCCTTTGTGTATGAAAGGTGCTATATAAATAAAATTTGACTTGACTTGACTTGACTTTGAACTAGCTAACACTGTTCTTAATGTGCTGCAGGTCCATCCAGTGCCTCCTACAAAGATGAAGCTTGTCGGGGTCACTGCCCTCCTGTTGGCCTCAAAGTACGAGGAAATCTACATTCTGACTCCGAAGATCGCAGACTTGGTGAAGATGGCAGAGGACGATACAGTCACAAAGGCAGCAATTGAGGAGATGGAGCGTTTCATGCTCAGGAAACTCAATTTCCACCTGGGACGTCCTCTGCCCCTAGATTTCCTCGCATGGGCTTCAAAGATGGCAAGGGTGAGTTTGTCTGCTAAATACCTCCCAACACGTTGTGGATGAATACTACATGCCTACAATATATACACACATATATATATATATATATATATATAATGAATAGATGTCGGAGAGTTTGAATTTTGTCTCCTGTCTTCATGTAGTTGATGTCATCAGTGCTCTCAAAGTGATTGTCTTCTGTCTGTCTAGTCTCCTGCAGAGACACAAAAGCTGGCCAGGAGCTTCATGCAGTTGAGTCTACTGGACTATGACATGGTGCACTATCGACCATCTGAAACGGCTGCTGCTTGTCTCTGCCTCTCTCAGCGGCTGCTGGACGGTCTGTGTTGGGTGAGTTTACCTGAAGTCTAATAGGGCTCCAGATGGAGTC
Organism: Poromitra crassiceps; assembly: GCF_964638095.1. Taxonomy (NCBI): domain Eukaryota; kingdom Metazoa; phylum Chordata; class Actinopteri; order Beryciformes; family Melamphaidae; genus Poromitra; species Poromitra crassiceps. The sequence continues at coordinate 9,308,505 of NC_139650.1, forward strand.
AAAGGTTGACTGAAGCAAGTTAACATGAGTTCATAAGACTTAAAGAATGAAGCAACACATGAGTGAATTGATGTCTCTTGTCTTGTGTTGCAGTCTGCTACGCAGCAGCAGTACTCCTGCTATGATGAGGCCCACCTCATGCCCATAATGCAGCGCATTGCACACAATGTGCAGCAGTTGACGGTGAGTAGTTGGTTGCCAGCAGTGCAGCATCAATAAGATGACATGGCTTTTTAGCATGACCTCATTCCTTGTCTTTCTCTCTCCAGGCTGTTCAACCCATGTGTGGTCCAGGAGGAGACCAGGAGGATGAGGAGATGTGTGGTCCAGGAGGAGACGAGGAGGATGAGGAGATGTGTGGTCCAGGAGGAGACGAGGAGGATGAGGAGATGTGTGGTCCAGGAGGAGACCAGGAGGATGAGGAGATGTGTGGTCCAGGAGGAGACGAGGAGGATGAGGACATGTGTGGTCCAGGAGGAGACCAGGAGGCTGAGGAGGACCTCCTTAAGGTAATTCATGCTTTTTATTTGGTCTTAATCTGCTGTGCTTTGGCATTGGAGTTTGTGTTTTATTTTATTTTATTTTTATTTTCACAAAGGATAATATTCTGGAGAAGGAGCAGGAGATGGCCGGGATCCTAGATTTTGATGGGCCTGAAGACCCACTTCCCCCCGTAGCAGAGGACCAGGACCTCCTTATGGTAAGTTAATCCATATGCTGTTTATTTGCTCAGTTTTAAATCAAAAATAGGAAATGGAGACAGTTACAAAACAAATATAAATGAAGAAACAGATTGGTGCACTTGCGGAAGACAGTTGTAGCTTCTTCTCTTTTTTCCTCATTGTGAACGTTCTTTTTAGAATTATTTTCAGCTATATCAGATTAGTTTTGAAATGTAATAATTAAAATGTAATTCTACAGCATTTTGCCTCTGAATCATCAGAGACAGTCTGCCTGTGCCTACTGTCTGACTCGAGGCAAACAGCAAAGAGACTGCCCACTCTCCTTGTTGGGTATTTCCTCCTTGTAGACCAGAGGAAAAGCATGTGATTGACTTACTCTTCACAGGTGATGGTGGAAGCCTACCGCCAGGACGCTACCTCCAAAGACCAGCTGATCAGTGAGCTCAAGTCCAGCAACGAGCGGCTGGCGGCGGAGGTGAAGGAGCTGAAGCAGGAGGTGTTGGGCGTGCAGGGGGAGAAGCAACAGACGGAGCTGGAGCAGGTCCAGCTACAGAAGGAGGTGCTGAGCTTCCAGGAGCAGATAAGCAGCCTGGAGACTCACCTACAGGCTGTTCAGAAAGAAAGGGATCAGCTGGAGACCCACATACAGGTAAGAATAATCATCAGAATCAACTGAACAAACTTTACAAAGTAGTTTCATGATTTAATCAGTTTTTGAAGGCCAATGCCAATATTCTTTGGAGTGAAACAGTTGATAGCCACTAGTTTGTACCAATATTCAATATCTTTAAATTTCGCTATTTTCTTGCCAGGAAAATGTGAAGGATTCAGTATACTAACTCCACCAAAAGAAGGTTATTTTTAGTAGGGTGGAAAAGCCTCTGAAACGACATGTTGTCCATGACACACACAAAAATTTAACTGAAACCCAAAATAAAAGTATTTTAGGTGGGTGATCATTGATGTGTACTTAATGTGCCTGTTGCATATTGCATATTTAAACGACTGCTAGATACTATATGCTGCATATTGCATATTTAAACGACTGCTAGATACTATATGCTGCATATTGCATATTTAAACGACTGCTAGATACTATATGCTGCATATTGCATATTTAAACGACTGCTAGATACTATATGCTGCATATTGCATATTTAAACGACTGCTAGATACTATATGCTGCATATTTCATATTTAAATGACTGCTAGATACTATATGCTGCATATTGCATATTTAAATGACTGCTAGATACTATATGCTGCATATTGCATATTTAAACGACTGCTAGATACTATATGCTGCATATTGCATATTTAAACGACTGCTAGATACTATATGCTGCATATTGCATATTTAAATGACTGCTAGATACTATATGCTGCATATTGCATATTTAAACGACTGCTAGATACTATATGCTGCATATTGCATATTTAAACGACTGCTAGATACTATATGCTGCATATTTCATATTTAAATGACTGCTAGATACTATATGCTGCATATTGCATATTTAAACGACTGCTAGATACTATATGCTGCATATTTCATATTTAAATGACTGCTAGATACTATATGCTGCATATTGCATATTTAAATGACTGCTAGATACTATATGCTGCATATTGCATATTTAAACGACTGCTAGACACTATATGCTGCATATTGCATATTTAAACGACTGCTAGATACTATATGCTGCATATTGCATATTTAAACGACTGCTAGATACTATATGCTGCATATTTCATATTTAAACGACTGCTAGATACTATATGCTGCATATTGCATATTTAAACGACTGCTAGATACTATATGCTGCATATTGCATATTTAAACGACTGCTAGATACTATATGCTGCATATTGCATATTTAAACGACTGCTAGATACTATATGCTGCATATTGCATATTTAAACGACTGCTAGATACTATATGCTGCATATTGCATATTTAAACGACTGCTAGATACTATATGTAGCCAGAGATGACCTCTTTCTGTAAAACCTTCAAATAGGATCTTCAACAAGAACAAGGCTTTGGTCAGGGAGGAACCACCACTAGCTTTAAGTCCAGGGTTTGGCTGGCTTTGGTCAGGGAGGAAGCACCACTAGGTTGAAGTCCAGGGTTTGGCTGGCTTTGGTCAGGGAGGAACCACCACTAGCTTTAAGTCCAGGGTTTGCTGTCTGTCAGCCGTTTTGTGTGAAGCCTGTTGTAAGTTGGTCTGCCTCCCTCGTCCTCCCCAGACTCTCCAGTTGGACCAGAGCCAGCTAGCAGCCGTGACGGAGGAGAACCAGGGGCTGAGGAAGCAGGTGGAGCAGCTAGCAGCCGTGACGGAGGAGAACGAGGGACTGAGGAAGCAGGTGGAGCGAATGCAGGGCGACGCCAAAAAGTGAGTCATGTCCTCCTCCACAGTGATGGCTTGGACCAAACCACATTCATGATACATATCTCTTGTTGTCAAGTCTAGTTTATACAACTACACAACATTGCTTAGCTTGTGAAAACATGTGAGAACCACTGATATAGACTATCTTTGGTAAGCAAATCATGTCAGCATGTTCTGTACATAGTCATCTACATCTGTAAATTGAATATATATTTTCTAAGCTCAGTAGTTTTTTTTGCAGCACACGTCTGTGCACCTGCATTTTCAGTACCTATGTATGGCCTTCTATAGACCGTTTTAACTCAACAACATTTCAACATTCTAAATTACCCCCAGCTTACCTCCTGTTGCAGTGTTTGCTAGTACAATAGCTGACAGGATATAAGCTAGGTTGCAAACTGTTCTTCGGCAACACAATTCTGCGAAAACCGTCTATAGAACTGGTAATGTGAATAATACAGACAGACAGACAATTCATTCTTTTTGCTGCTGCAACAACCCATTTTCCCCCACGGGAATCCTTAAGTTTCATCCCATCTTCCAATTCTGACGTGCTTTGAACAGGGCCGTCTCGGAGCAGAAGCAACTGGGGAGGGATTTGACCACTGTGCAGAAGGAGATGAAGGCCAAACACAAGGCGTACGCGAACGCGGTGGGCATCCTGAGTAGGAGGCTCCAGGAGGTGCTGAGCGACAAAGACATGACTGAAGCAGAGCTGCTCAAACTCAAGGCCCAGGTGGCAGATGGAGGCAACAGCCATGATGCCCTACAGGTAAGGCAGCACTTTCTCCAACATAGACCTTTTCTTTTTGCAACAAGTATTAAAATAACATCATGTATATATTATATATTATACAAACTATACAATAATTCAATGGGTTCAATGACCTGTAGCGGTACTTCTGGCTTGGTCAGACGTTCCTACAGACACAACTGGATAGGAAGCTGGTGGGTTTTTTTTTATATATATTTTTATTTTTATTTTACAATTTTCAGAACAAAAACAGGCTCAGACAAAACAGAACAAAACAAAAATATACATATATCAATATTCCAATGTTACAGCGTTGTGCTATCAGCCACATCAAGTGCTTCTTGTGCTTGTAAGAGATGTGCGTGGGAGGATCCCATGCAAGGGGTCCATGAAAAGTCAGCTGGGCAAGTTACTTGTCGCTTTCAACCTCATCTAAGTAGGCCAGAAATGGGTCCCAGATAGCCGAGAATTTCACAAGACAATTGGTCCTCAGGAACCAGAGTCTCTCCATACGTATAACTGAACCCATGTCCGTCAGCCACAGCTTAAAAGAAGGTGGAGAGGAAGACTTCCAACTCCTTCAGAATGAGTCTCTTGGCGACGGAAGCTGGTGGGTTTTGAGTCCAGGTCGCTCCATTAGCGCCTCCTCTGGTCGGTAGGGGCGCCTGTTCAGGGGGGAGGGGAACTGGGGGGAATAGCGTGATCCTCCCACACGCTACATCCTACCGGTGAAACTCCCCGATGTCAGGTGGAAAGAAGTGGCTGGTGACTGCACATGTGTCGGAGGAAGCATGTGCTAGTCTATGTTTCTCCCCAGATCGGCAGAGGGGGTGGAGCAATGACTGGGATAGTAGGGGGGGAATTGGCCAAGTACAACTGGGAAAAAACGTGGTCAACAAACAACATAACATAAGACTAACGGTCACTTTTGCGATGTCAGGTGTTGATGCAGAGCTTCAGGTCATTGGCATAAGGAAAATAACTATTATTATGATCATCACAACAACTCACCATCAATCATTTGACATAATCAGCAAACTATCATGCCTTTTCTCCTCCCTCTACGAGCGTTTAGGAGGCCTAAGGCAGTGGGGAGGATTTGGTCGTAATAATAATTGACACTTTGTCCCAGGCTCATATTTCTTCATAAGTGTTCATTCATTACAGACACAGGCATATTCCTTTGATCTATTTTTAGGGTGCTGTGCTTTTAAACCTTGCACTTTTTAGTGTTGATGGCTTATAATGTTGACAATCTTGGAATGAAAAGTTATTCTACTGTCTACTCATTGTAATGCATTCAGGAGAAGAGCGCCTGCCGAGTGACTAAAGTGTGGTGGCCTATAATTTATATGTAATCTGTATACCAATCTACCAATCATCTACCAATCTGTATATATAATCTGTGTTTATCTGTGGTCCAGGAGAAGATTGAGGCTCTGCAGACCGAGCTGCAGGCTGTGAGCCACAGCAAGAGCGTGCTGGAGAAAGAGCTGCAGAAGGTGATCACCATCACCTCCACAGAGCTGGAGGACTACCAGGAGAAGGTCATGGAGCTCGAGGATGAGGTATGCTATATAATTGTGAGTGAGTGAGTGAGTGAGTGAGTGAGTACACATAACTGCTATTCCTTTCTAAAGGGAGATCACAGTTTTCTTGTTTTTATCCATTGTTGTGTTCCTGATCACAACCCTGTCTTAGCAGTACATTTACACTTCTGTTGTCATGTTTATTTTAGATTAATTATATGAATCAATATCTAATTCACAGCTTCAAGAGGCGCGATGCTTCCAGAGGCGGATTCGGAAGTTAGAGGGTGCCAACAAGAAGCTAGCACTAGAGCTGGAGCATGAAAAGGGGACATTGGCCAGACTGGGGCAGTCCCACAATGCACTGCGGGAGCATTCCTACGTTTTAGAGACTGCCTTGGCCAAGAGAGAGGCAGATATTGTCCAACTCAACTTACAGGTGAAAATGATTTGACATCTCACAATGTTCTTCCATTTTTCCTGCGGTAATTTTTTTTTAAATTCAGAGTATGGAATATGAATTTGATCATTTTCAGCGTCTTGAAAAATTATTGAAATGTACACCAAGTGTGCAAGAGAACGGAGGTGGGGAATTGTTCATCCTCATACTAGTATCTGGCTACACACATTATCTGATTGTCGAAAACCAATTATTTCACCAATGTAAACCTTTAATTAGATCAAAACAATTGAGATATAAAATCTCTTTTACAATTGTGACCTGGCCAAGAATGCAGCAAAGTTACACGTTGGCTTAAACATGTTGGCATGAAATTGCCTTGTCACAATAGTCACAAGAAAACAACAGCATACATAGGAAAGAAAGAACATGAGAAAATAGTTGTGCATTGTGATAAGAGCAGCTTGTGATAAGGATTTCAGATATTAGAATAAACTTAAGCTACAGATACCAGTATTTGGCATGCATAATATTGATCATCAACCTAAACCATCAAATCCAGTCAAGAGCTAATAGTGATCCTGTTGCTTTCTCCCTTATTCTCTTCTTCAGGTTCAAGCTGTCTTGAAACACAAAGAGGAGGACGACCAGCAGATGGAGCAGGTGGTGCACACTCTACAGCTCGCCTTGGAGAAGGAGAAGACCAGGGTCAAGCACCTCAAAGAACAGGAGGTGTCCAGGTTCCAAGAGGAGCTGGCCGAGGCCCACTCCCAGCTCCACATCCTCCAGGAACAACTGGACGAGGAACTGGACAATTGTAGTTTTAACTACATGGACACTTTTTTGCCTCCCTAGGCCGTTATTATTTCCTTTCTCTTTTCTCTTTTCAAGAATTGTACTACTTTACAGCTTTATTCTTTACTTACTTTAATTACAATGCCCATCTGAGTTAGGCAGTTCTGCTGTTTTTTGCAGTTTTTTTATTTGATTTTAATGTATATAGTTGTCATTGTTCAGACTCGTGTTTTAATGTATATAGTTTAGTTGTCATGGTTCAGACTCGTGTTTTAATGTATATAGTTGTCATGGTTCAGACTTTTGCCCTAGTTTTTGTATTTGAGTGTTGTGGTTCCCTGTCTAATTGTTGTAGTTCTGTGTGCCATGTTCTGTTTACCCCAGCTGTGTGTAATTTGTAATCACCTCCTTGTGTAGCCTATATATGTATCTTGTCTTCCAGTTAGTCCTTCGTTCATTGTCTTGTTAAATACACTTTTTACTTTGTTAAGTTCCTGTGTCGGCTGTCCTGCTTTTGGGTCCACACCACACCATTACCCTGACAACGGTTGATCTATATTGTATGGTTATGTTGTGTGCAAATCCATACTGAATTGTTTATTGTAAATGATGTGGGTCACACCAACTGACATTGCACACTAGATGATCAAAACTTCCATAACTGACTGCGAGGGAAAATTGACGAAGCAAAAATGTTACTACTAACAGAGTGCAATCACATGTATTCATTTTCTGTCACAATTATTTCATATTTACACACAAAAAACACCCATAAATCAGTTGTTAAATTCCTTTTACAGTTGGTTCATGGTTAGGGGAAAATGTTAATTCTTTGAAGAGGTTAATATATGAATATACTTCCAAAGTATATTCATATATTAACCTCTTCAAAGAATTAACATTTTCCTTTTGTATGATTGTAAATTCATCATAGTTGTTTAATAGTGTAAATTGGATGAAATTGAAAATGTTATCAAATGCAACCCATAAAATCAAAGCAGATGGTAATTCTGGTACATCTCCATTAGAATTCAATGTAGAGCGGCCTTTGGACAGTATGCTATCTTACAGCAGGGCCTGCAAGAGAGAAAAGAGTCCCATCCCAACTTATCAATCCTGTTTGCTCAAATTAATTTCTGGTGTCAGTTATGGTCACTGGTGGGAAAGTAGGAAGTGACAAAACAAAACTTAAGGGTAAAACTGTGTTAAACAGCAGCCAGCAAAGAGTTTCATCCATCAAATCTGTTGCAAACACTTTTTTTCACCCGCCACTTCCACTCACCATGCCGGAGGGGAAATGTAGGTCTGAGCAGTTCTAATCAGTTCATCCTTGTGAGGTCACAGTGACCTTGAACTTTGACCTTTGGGGACCAAAATCGAATCAGTTCATCATTGAGTCCAAGTGGACGTTGAAATTTGACAACCAAAATCTTTTTTTTAACAATATATTTATTGTGACCACCAACATCTATTTTGTATGACACTTACTTTAAGGTGATCTTAAATGTCTCCCTGCAGCATGTATTGTTTCCCTGTGTGATAAGATCAAAGCCAAAACAATGCCTGGAGACAGTCACCTATGGGGGGCCGGCCAGGCAGAGCCTACAGCACAGCCAGTATTTCAATAGCAGAATGATGCCTCCACTCTGGCACTGTTGTACAGTTTAAATCATGTGAACTGTGATCAAGGAGTTCCATCTACCTCCAAGGTGGTGAAAATGATCTAATCAAACATTGTCTTCCGGGCTGGGGCACAGAACACACAACGGTGTTGTCAAAAGGCACAGGAGCCACTAGTTGAGGGACACTACACAAGCACAGCCAGCCAACTGCCCACATGGGGGGCAGTGCCCATGTAAACTCTGAACAGCTGGTTGGCTAGGAGCCAGCTAGCCTTGAGACATGATTGGCCAAATGATATCTCTTTATTGTGTCTATGATCAGTGTATAGAGAGGCAAAGTGACCGCCTACTTCCTGCTTCAGCACTGTACCAGGGATTTTTATCCGCCATTTATTTTCTCATAAACATTTTGTAAAATGCTTATAAAAAATAGTTTTACTTGGTCAAACCAAACCGGTTCAGCTATATTTAGAATCAGGAGAGACCATATAGAACATTTCACTCGGACCAAAACTTAAAAAAAACGACATTGAAAAAACTAATAGTTGAATCAATACACTAGCTGTACCGAATTCTGAAAATATACTGTACATGTAGTATGTGGAATGAAACAAAATCAAGGTAAATGCATTGTCGGGCCGGGCGTTATGAGGAGGAAGACCAATAAGAAATATGATGCGGGTCCATCAGCAGAAGTGCCTGGCCTGTAATTAGCACAACATATCTTTGAACCCATGTGTCTCTAACCCACACAGCACAATAAGCATGTTCACTCTGCATCACCTGGGACTCAAACTCACAACCTTTGCCACCAATGGCAAAGGATCGAGTTCAGCTACCTGAGAAGTGGGAAAATGAGAGGAGGCTTCACACTATAACTTTCAGTAATTAAATATTTAACACAGTTTGCCAATGAGTTGCAATCTCATATGGGGTTAAAAATAGGCCTACTTCAGTGATTGTAGAAACACTAATGCTTAATTTTATTAGAGCCATCGTCTCCTTCTGGTTCCTCCCCGATTCTACCTACTTACACTCCCATCACTTGTATAGCCTCAGACTGATGACATCATCACTAATGACATCACATCACTGAAGACATCACTGTACTAGCCTCAGCCTCCCACTACTTCCTTGCTCCTCTCACAAGAGAAAACATTGTGTATGGGATAAACCTGGAGGACAGTAAAAGTGACTTGGTTTTGAACATCCTGATACTCTTAGCAAAAATTTTCATCCATGCGTCTAAATGGAGGGAAATGAAACCCCTTTTCTCTGTTTTTAAAAGGGACCTTGTGGACAATCATCTAAGTGCCTTAAAACTAATGAAAAGAAAACATGCAAAGTCTCTCCTCAAAGCTTATATAGATCTGGAAATCTTTGAGAACCTCTAGGAGGATTCGTTTATTATTTCAATTTAACTTTTATTTATTTTAGTATTATTTATTTTATTTTGTTTCCCTATCATACATGTTGTACTTTGTCTTTGTTACTAATGTACCTTATATGTTAAATGTAATGGTGCCATGTTATAAATGACTACCTTCAAGAAAAAAGAAAAAAAAAAGACTCCCACTACTTCCGTAAACTCACTGACGTCAGCCGAGGACACGCGGAACATCTCCCAATCAGCTTCTTTCGTTCTCGAGCGCGTCTTGCAGCGTGGCTTGATTGGTCGGTCCAGCGCTTGACGTCTCTCGTCACTGGAGCGTCTCTCTATTTTTATTCGCTGTTTGTATTTCAGGAGAAGAAAGATGGCGACGTGGTGCGATTTTCCTAAAGCTGGCATGGAAATAGCCTTGTTATAACAGTCCTTAAACGGCGTGTAGCAACGATCCAGGGTATTGCCTCCGCGCGTGGGGAAGTGGATATGTTGCTTGAATTCCGGCAAGCCCCGGGAGATGTTCGCCTGTCGATTAAAATCCCCGAGGACGATGCAAGCGGCTCCCGGATGGCGATGTTGATGTCTGTTTACGACCTCCTGCACTCTGCAGTATCCTTGTTGGCTTGTGTGTGTGTGTGTGTGTGTGTGTGTGGGGGGGGGGGGGTATATACAGCCGTGGTGATTACTGCTGAAAACTCGCGGGGCAAGTAGTGTGGGCGACTCATGATGGACATGGGCAGATGTTCTAGCTGGGGGAGAACAGGCCCGAGAGAGAACTGTGACGTGCTTCGGGTCACACCACTTGTTGTTTACCATAAAACAAACACCACCACCTTTGGATTTACCGGATTCCTCCGTTCTGTCCATGCGAACGGTGGTGAAGTGTTCGGCCGGTGTGACAGAGTGATCCGGGACAGAGGGGGACAGGTCTCAGTGAAATGACCTGATGTCCCTCTGGGCACAGCCGCATCATCCTTCGTCCTTCGTCCGATACTCCAGAAACAGGCTGACGGTAAGACACGCTTTTGGAAGCCAATACGATAAAGGATGGCTTTACCGATAACCAACCCACTTTGTATCATATATCATCTCGATAATATATAAGCACATGGACAGTGTTTGCCTCAGTGTAGGAATTTAGCCAGGGGCAAGGGCAAAAAGGCCCCCAAGAAATCCCAGAGTGCCCCTAAAAACCATTATCCAGGGGGAAAAATTGACCCAATATTTTGTCATTTTATTTTCATTCAATTAATTAAAAATTAATTAATTAATAATAATTAAGAAGAACACACACACACAAACAGCACTGTTGTTCACACTACGCTTTAGCAACTTTATGCACTAATTACTATTTTTTAAAGTGCCCCCAACATTTTATAAATGCCCCCAGTTTTAGACAGTGGGGGCAAAAGTTGCCCCCAAAATACTTTTTAAATTTCCTACACTGGTTTGCCTTCTCTCTCTGTTTACCTCATGGAGAAAAATCCTCCTGCAGAAACTCCGCCCCGTTCATTAAGGCTCGTTAAGGCTCTGGATGCCATTCTCCATGGATGTGCTCATACTTACAAAATAAAAATAAACAATAACAGCCGCCATCGGAGCAGATTCTGCCTCTGGAGCAGAACTTCCGCTGTGACGCGTTGTGACGTAAAACCCGTCACACAACGAAGCGCTTTGCCAGGGGAGGAAATGGGAGCTCTCCATGAGCAAAACAGAGAGAGAAGGTAAACACTGCCCGTGTGCTTAAATATTACCGAGATTATTAATGATACAAAGTGGGTTGATTTTCGGTAAAGACATCCTTTAATATTTTGAGCTAGTATTCAATATGTATTGAGTGGCTGGTAAAAAGCCATTTGACCAGTGGACAAAAAAGAAACTTCTGGATCCTGGTGACTCTGGTCATCTATACCCATCCTTCACCGGTGGTTCATGCTGACCGTTCCTCTGCCCTCCAGGTAATGGTGGACGTCGATGACAAGCGAGAGTGGAAAGACTGCGCTGACATCACAGGCCTGCGGCTACCCCTGGGCTACTACTTTGGTGCCTCCTCTGCCACTGGAGACCTGTCGGGTATAAAACCTCAACAATCCATCATCTGAAGCAGTGGCGCCAAACTGATTTGAGTTTTCCTCCACATGCCACCCAATAGAGAACCGCAGGAATGAGTCCGGAAGTATGCTTCCGGGTTCGTCAGGCAAAAAGTGAATGGGGTTTAGAATGGGGATTTCACTTAAATGCATAAAATAATGTCTGTGGTTAACAAAAGTTTATGGGAACGCAAACTTTTATGACTTTTGGAACGTAAAGGTGTGGTGGTGTCCTCCCTGCGGTACACTATCTGCTCTCAAGTGGGCCAGGGAGCCCAACCAGCTCCAACGAGACAGTTGAAAATGTCCTTTGCTGTTGTGGTGTCTGTCACCGGCACCAAGTCGAGGAAATCCTGGGTGACACTCCAAGTCTCATCCACACCACACATGAATATAGCAAGTTGAGCAACATCTGTAATGTCCGTGCTCTCATCAATTGCAAGCGTAGATGCATCAGGGGTAGTGCAGTGGTAGATTGCCTGCCTACCAACTCGAGCAAATCCAGGTGGGGGTGGTGGTGGTGGTGAACACACGATTTGATTAAAAGAAGAAGAAAAAAATCACTTGCAACCGATTACTTAATGTTATCCTTAATTTGGCTGTCCAAATCCCAGATTACTTAATGTTATCCTTAATTTGGCTGTCCAAATCCCAGATTACTTAATGTTATCCTTAATTTGGCTTTCCAAATCGCCAGCAAGATACCAAATCCTATCTGCCACAGGGTTTCTGCAGCCTTCACACCACGCATGTCTTCACAAACTCGCAGAATATGGCTTTGATGCGGACGCTATTTTGTGAACAATAAAATAGCTAGCTTTCATAGCTGCATCACTGACCTGGCTCTCAGCTACTACGGCTAAAACAGATCTTTGTGTCCTCAAACTTTCATTCAGGGAAAAAAAAACATTTTGGACGTTTCGGCAACTGCCTTCCTCAGTAGCTGCTGCATAAAGTCATACTTGATACTTTGTGTGGAAGGCAGTAGCTGAAACGTCTGGCTGCACTACGGTCATCATGTATAAATACAAATGTTTTTCCTGAGTGCTGGTCAGATTGTACTTTAACTGGAGCCTCTTGTCATCATGGAGTGATCCAACACCGGATTGAATTGAAACAAGAATGTTTGTTTGAGCACATTTAGTTCTATAAAACTTTGTTTCCTCAAACCTGCCTACAATTCATTTACCTTCTCTGTTCTCAGTCAGTTGTACTGTTGTTATTGAAACATTGAAAAGAAGGATTTCTGCAGTGCAGTTTTGCAAATTCGTCCTGTGGGCCTGAATGGACCGTTTGGCGGGCCGCATGTTTGACACCCCTGATCTATAGGGTGGATGACCACTGTGATCCTCTCTTTGCCTATTTAACTTAGCCTGTAAATTTCATGTACATTCAATGTAAACTCTTATTTAACTCTGACTGTAAATTCACGTAAATCCACATCCTATTTAACGTCTATCTAACTAACTCTAACTCCTCACCAATATGCAGCAGTGTTCAGGTCTGAATTCTTTGTGGGGTATTCATTGTCATGTTTTGCTCTAGATAACCATGACCTGGTCTCTATGAAGCTGTACCAGTGGACAGCTTCATAGAGATCAGGTGGAGAGGACGTTAGAAGAGGAGCAAGAGGAGGAGGTCTCCATCCCCAGTGTGGACAACATGGCACAGTTCAAAGGTATATTTATTTTATTTTATTTTATTTGAACCTTTATTTACACAGGGGAAGTCTCACTGAGAGCAATGCTCTCTTTTTCAGGAGTGCCCTGTTCACATTCACACACACATTCACACCTGGAAGCTGACCAGTACAACCACAGTCTGATCTGCTGGCCACTGATCAGCTCCACTGGAGCGGTTGGGGTCAAGGGCCTTGCTCAAGGGCACCTCAGTGGTGGTAATGAGGGAGGGGCAAGCGCTGGCTGTTCTCTTTCCCTTATAAAGAGCACGGTCGTTACAACTCATCAAGCCTTGGCCAGAATATTTGAAAATGCTAAATCTATTCACCACATTGATAGTCACCACTAGGGATGCAGCGGGATGAGTTTTTGACTGTATGATAACCTTGGACAAAAATACCACGGTATCGCGGATTCGCGGTATTGCAGACCTTTATGTCTGAAATATTCCCATACCTTGCGTTCTTCTGCTTCAGCCATTATCACACACACACGGTTGTAAATACAGTCAGGGACAGCTCCTCTCTATAGAGAGCCGCAGTAACGAGTCCGGAAATCATCGATGCTAACAGCCCTGGTTCTTCACAGTTTTCACCTATGGGAGTTTTGAATGGGTTTTTGGCGCGATGCTTCTAATAATCTCTCTGGGCAACGCTGGCTTAATCAAACGCGAACCAGTGTTTAGTAACATCATCTTCACACATGAAGACTACTTTTATGAGTTTTGAAGGTTTTATGTGCCGTTAAAAGGGTGGCTAGCTAGCAAACGGCTAAATGAGACTACACTGTTGAGTCGATGGAAATATATTTAAGCAATATATCACGAGAGCAAGTGTGTTGTGATGAATATATCACACTGATAAGCTGTTATCCCACGAGGCCGCAGGCCGAGTGGGATAACAGCTTATCAGTGTGATATATTTCACAACACACGCTGCTCGAGTGCTATATTGCTTTTATAAAAGGGTTCCAAGTATAATAATATAATAATAATAACACTATAAGTCCGACTGGCATTTTATTCTGATATAGTCAGTTGAAACACTACTGAAGGCGGGACCTCTAGCAAGAAGATAGACGTGTGGGTGATTTGATTGGATCGTTCTGGAGACTGAAGTCGACATTGGCCAATCCTGGCGCTTGCTGAGAGCAAAGCCCGACCAGGGGCCGGTTGCACCAATGGCGGCGATTGAGCCAGAAAGACAGTCTGAATGAAATTGAATGTAACGTTCCCAATTCTATGTATTAACTTCTAAAAAACTAACGGCAACATTTTGGAAGGCTAAGCCACACAACTAGTTAGTTATAATCTAACGTCGTGCTTTCAAAGACAGCGAACTGGCGATGTTACGACGAACACGGCTCAGTTGACCGCAGTTACGACGATGACGGTCAAAAAGGTCTCCGCGGAGATCTCTGTTACAGGCAGTTAAGACCAGTGTAAGACCAGTTGGTGCAACCGGCCCCAGAGCCGTATGCCGACACAAGTAACGTACTTTTCGTAAGAGAGTTGCGCCATCATGCGTCCATAATGACTCATTGTACAAAGACTTGAAGGACTAGTGACCCTCCATACAGCAGATCAGGAGAAAGCTGTTTGGCTCGAGCGCAGTAAGAGAGTTGCCATGGTAACCAATAACCCATGGCCATGGGTTATTGAACTCGGTTACTGGAATTATACAATGGCTGTGAACCAATCAGATTGCTTGATTTGAGGTACCCATTTTATAAACGTCAATAACGTCACCACTCAAAGGACGAACACGGAAATTCTCTTTCCCTCACCTGGTTCAGCCCCGTTCAGCCCGGGGTAATCAGTGCACACATCAACAACAGTCCAGGTTGAGTGGTGACGTGACGTGGAAGCCTATGCGACAGTGTGTAGTTCTGGATTAGCTTAGCTCGAGCTTTTTACTTCTACGGCTCGCATTTAGGCTACAAAACTCATGAAAGTGGTCCTCGTGTGAAGATTATCCCACTGAACCTTGGTTCGCGTTTGATTAATCTTGCGTTGCCCACAGACCTTATTTGAAGCATCGCGCCAAAAACCCATTCAAAAATCCCATAGACAGAAACAGTGAAGAACCAGGAAGTTCGGGACTTCCGCATTCAGCCTACAAAAATACGTCATCCCTGCGGCTCTCTATTGTGCTCCAGTCTAGGTAGGCATGCAGCCAGGGGGAGGGGCCAGCTCCTCTCTGCTGTGCTCTAGTCTAGGTAGGCATGCTGCCAGGGGGAGGGGCCAGCTCCTCTCTACTGTGCTCCAGTCTAGGTAGGCATGCAGCCAGGGGGAGGGGCCAGCTCCTCTCTACTGTGCTCTAGTCTAGGTAGGCATGCAGCCAGGGGGAGGGGCCAGCTCCTCTCTGCTGTGCTCTAGTCTAGGTAGCCATGCAGCCAGGGGGAGGGGCCAGCTCCTCTCTGCTGTGCTCCAGTCTAGGTAGGCATGCAGCCAGGGGGAGGGGCCAGCCCCTCTCTACTGTGCTCTAGTCTAGGTAGGCATGCAGCCAGGGGGAGGGGCCAGCTCCTCTCTACTGTGCTCTAGTCTAGGTAGGCATGCAGCCAGGGGGAGGGGCCAGCTCCTCTCTACTGTGCTCTAGTCTAGGTAGCCATGCAGCCAGGGGGAGGGGCCAGCTCCTCTCTGCTGTGCTCTAGTCTAGGTAGCCATGCAGCCAGGGGGAGGGGCCAGCCCCTCTCTACTGTGCTCTAGTCTAGGTAGGCATGCAGCCAGGGGGAGGGGCCAGCTCCTCTCTACTGTGCTCTAGTCTAGGTAGCCATGCAGCCAGGGGGAGGGGCCAGCTCCTCTCTACTGTGCTCTAGTCTAGATAGGCATGCAGCCAGGGGGAGGGGCCAGCTCCTCTCTACTGTGCTCAGGTCTAGGTAGGCATGCAGCCAGGGGGAGGGGCCAGCTCCTCTCTACTGTGCTCTAGTCTAGGTAGGCATGCAGCCAGGGGGAGGGGCCAGCTCCTCTCTGCTGTGCTCCAGTCTAGGTAGGCATGCAGCCAGGGGGAGGGGCCAGCTCCTCTCTACTGTGCTCTAGTCTAGGTAGGCATGCAGCCAGGGGGAGGGGCCAGCTCCTCTCTGCTGTGCTCTAGTCTAGGTAGCCATGCAGCCAGGGGGAGGGGCCAGCTCCTCTCTACTGTGCTCTAGTCTAGGTAGCCATGCAGCCAGGGGGAGGGGCCAGCCCCTCTCTACTGTGCTCTAGTCTAGGTAGGCATGCAGCCAGGGGGAGGGGCCAGCTCCTCTCTACTGTGCTCTAGTCTAGGTAGCCATGCAGCCAGGGGGAGGGGCCAGCTCCTCTCTACTGTGCTCTAGTCTAGATAGGCATGCAGCCAGGGGGAGGGGCCAGCTCCTCTCTACTGTGCTCAGGTCTAGGTAGGCATGCAGCCAGGGGGAGGGGCCAGCTCCTCTCTACTGTGCTCTAGTCTAGGTAGGCATGCAGCCAGGGGGAGGGGCCAGCCCCTCTCTACTGTGCTCTAGTCTAGGTAGGCATGCAGCCAGGGGGAGGGGCCAGCTCCTCTCTACTGTGCTCTAGTCTAGGTAGGCATGCAGCCAGGGGGAGGGGCCAGCTCCTCTCTACTGTGCTCTAGTCTAGGTAGGCATGCAGCCAGGGGGAGGGGCCAGCTCCTCTCTACTGTGCTCTAGTCTAGGTAGGCATGCAGCCAGGGGGAGGGGCCAACCCCTCTCTACTGTGCTCTAGTCTAGGTAGGCATGCAGCCAGGGGGAGGGGCCAGCCCCTCTCTACTGTGCTCTAGTCGAGGTAGGCATGCAGCCAGGGGGAGGGGCCAGCTCCTCTCTACTGTGCTCTAGTCTAGGTAGGCATGCAGCCAGGGGGAGGGGCCAGCCCCTCTCTACTGTGCTCTAGTCTAGGTAGGCATGCAGCCAGGGGGAGGGGCCAGCTCCTCTCTACTGTGCTCTAGTCTAGATAGGCATGCAGCCAGGGGGAGGGGCCAGCTCCTCTCTACTGTGCTCTAGTCTAGGTAGGCATGCAGCCAGGGGGAGGGGCCAGCTCCTCTCTACTGTGCTCTAGTCTAGATAGGCATGCAGCCAGGGGGAGGGGCCAGCTCCTCTCTACTGTGCTCAGGTCTAGGTAGGCATGCAGCCAGGGGGAGGGGCCATCCCCTCTCTACTGTGCTCTAGTCTAGGTAGGCATGCAGCCAGGGGGAGGGGCCAGCCCCTCTCTACTGTGCTCTAGTCTAGGTAGGCATGCAGCCAGGGGGAGGGGCCAGCCCCTCTCTACTGTGCTCTAGTCTAGGTAGGCATGCAGCCAGGGGGAGGGGCCAGCTCCTCTCTACTGTGCTCTAGTCTAGGTAGGCATGCAGCCAGGGGGAGGGGCCAGCTCCTCTCTACTGTGCTCTAGTCTAGGTAGGCATGCAGCCAGGGGGAGGGGCCGCATAAGCTGCACTCTGCAAGCGACCTGGGCACTTTGATTGCACAGCTTATACCGTGGGGAAGGTATGACGGCAAATCTTAGTGGTTTTGATACCGTAGTCACCACCAACTTCTCAGCACAAAGCTTGTATTCTCTGGCATCTTCACAGCCTTTGTTTTTGTTTTTGTTTGTTCGCTTTTTGCTTGAAAGGTTGGTGCTCAATAAATTGGGAGGGACAAACTGGAGATTTAAATTATGAAAAATTCTGCAATATTCCATGTTTTACATTTGATTCCATTTGATTTCCAAAGTAATAGACCTTATTCGCTAACCCTGGATGCACCATATTGTTGACATACCGTCCTGCGCGCACACAGCGCTGCAGCTGACAACTAGTAACAGCCTTATTGTCGTTTCTGTTCCATTACAAAATAGCGATGGTAATGACAGCAATAAAAAACCCACAGTTGTTGTTTGTATGCTGCCGTTAATGCCTGTAATAAATAAACAAAAGAAAAAACGAGGTGAACAGACTTTGCTGTGAGGAGCCGTCAGAAAGTTTCACCTGTCTCTCCCAACTATCCACACACATCTCCAGTCTCGCTCCCTTCACGTCTGTGGACGGTAGAGATAGAAACAAACCACGGGGACTTTATTGCTGTCATTACTACAGCCACGTGTAACGCAGGTCACCATCCGAACACAATTGGAACGATACAGGTAACGCTAACAGCGGCTAGCTTCCTATAAACGCTGCTCCACATAGGCTGTCACTTAAAAGCTGCAGCAATATGTCGACAATATGGCGGCGGTGGGCGTGCCCGTACGTGAGTGACGTCAATCGAATAAGGTCTATTCCGTGATTCTGTCAGTTTTTTTTTTTTTACATTTTGCGGAAATCATATGGCCCTACTATTTGGATGATATTGCCCAGCCCTAGGTCAGGGTGCTCTGCAGTTTTGAATGTTGACTTTGTGGAGATAACCGTGTGATAGGAAGACAATCTGTTGATCATCTCCCAACCTGTTGCCTCGCAGTGGAGATTGAGGAGGAAGGCAGGAGCGCAGTCCAGATCTTCTTCACCCTGCTCTTCTCCGTCATCGGCCTGGCTGTCCTGGTAGTGGTGGGCATCGTCCTGCACGGCCGCTGGAAGGAGAACAGCCGCAAGCGCTTCTACTGATACTATTTTCACAATGTATGTTTCTTAATCGACATGCAACACAACAATGGTAAGACTGCCGTAGCTTTTACTCAGCCAGATGATTGAATGAACTCAATGAACAAACCACGTGCGTGTCGAGCCAACAGAACATGAATAGGTGAAGGCTCACCATCTGTGAAATGTGCTGGAGTTAAGTTGTCTTGTTAGTTTTGACTTTTTTCAGTGTTATGGAAGATAGAAAAGTGAAAGATTTAAAGTCGAGCTGAACCCAAAAATGGCTTTTCTTTTCTTTTAGTTCAAATACCTGGGTATGCAGTGCACCTATTTAATAATGTATGCCAAAAAAATCACAACAATCTAATTTCTTTCGTTTTTCACACTTTCACATCAAAAGTTCATTTTTCAAGATTTCATTGATAACAGTAATGTACAGTTTGCTGACGTCACCTAGTACTATCAAATTTCTACCCCATTTCAACCAATCATATCACGACATGCAGCTGTCAATCAAATCTTCATTTCAGGATCATTTTCTCTTCCAAATGAAGTAGAAAATGGCGCCTAGTGCCTGTCATCTGGCAGAATTTCCTATCCCATAAGCTAACTACTAACTTGGCCAATTGTTAGAAACATGAACAAAAAACAAAAACTATAATCTCTAAGAATGCAAAGAAATGTAACTGGCTCGCTAAAACGCGCATTCCAGCGATGTCATGTTTACAGCAGCGATAATGGCGCGCGCATCCGAGAGCTTGGTTGTCAGGGGTCGCACTTGGGACTCATATGCACGTGACGAACAGGTTCAGTTCACTTGGGACTCATATGCACGTGACAAACAGGTTCAGTTCACTTGGGACTCATATGCACGTGACAAACAGGTTCAGTTCACTTGGGACTCATGCACGTGACGAACAGGTTCAGTTCACTTGGGACTCATATGCACGTGACGAACAGGTTCAGTTCAACTTTAATGTAAACAAAGAAGAAAAAACCTCATCAGCCTAAATCACAAAGGGGGGCTACAGAGTACCGCAGAGATGACATGTTTTTGTAGGCTTAACCCCAAATCGCCGCCATGCTGGTTTGTAAAGGGAAAGGGCAATGGGATTTTAGAATGGGGATTTCAGTTAAATGCAGGAAATGAGGTCTGTTGTGTTCAGCAGGATAATCTTCACAAACGAGGACCACTTTTATGACTTTTTAAACGTTTAAACATTTAAACAAAACACATTTGTGTTTCAAAAGTCATAAGAGTTGTCTCCGTTTGTGAAGATTATCCTGCTGAACACAAATTTCTACTCCCATAAACCTTTGTTAACCACAGACCTTATTTCCTGTATTTAACCGAAATCCCCATACTTAGAAGCCCATTCACTTTTCCCCCTACGAAACCGAAGTGCTACTTGCAGACTCATTCCCGCGGTACTCTAGAACTGCGGCAGGGTTGGTAAACATGAGCGAGCTGTGTGCAGTTTACTGACCGTCACCTTACAGGATTTCTGGGTATTCAAACTATTCAAAATGTTACCTCTCGCTGCCACTTGGGGGCTGTCAAGAGTTGCCGAGTGCAGCTTCAATCTGGATGCTAGCTGCTGAAGACGAACAGTAGTACTGTGGATCTCAAAAACCTCTCATTGCACTGATTTGAAATGTCCATGCGGGAACATCTGATTGAACTCCCGTGGCTTTCAGAGAGCAGAACCAGGCAAAGCACTTACGTCAGCAGAACATTGAGTCTTTCAGAGAGCAGAACCAGGCAAAGCACTTACGTCAGCAGAACATTGAGTCTTTCAGAGAGCAGAACCAGGCAAAGCACTTACGTCAGCAGAACATTGAGTCCATGTTTGCTGCAACAATATTCATGGCTCCACCATGTTCTGTATTGTACTTTAAACTAGGAGCAAGGTAGAGGATACTGTCTCAAGTGCCTCGCTAGGACCAATGAAGACGTCACACGTCTTACTTTACATGTCACGCCCTAGTCTTGAGGTTTGAGCTTCACCTGTATTTTGCGTGTGACATTGCACAACCTCACTCAGTTTTTGAAGTTACTGTTCGTTCTCAGTTAGGATGTGATTATTTCAAAGTGTTTCCTGGGTCTGTTTTTAACTGCTGCCAACCAATTATTGTCCTTGGCACCAACTTTCATGTCCGCGCATAAACTAATCCTGTCAAACTAATCCTTTCATCAACTAATTCATTTGTGATCAGTTTTCTTGTGGATTTATTTTATTTTGATTTTTGTTGTCGTATGGGGAAAATGTACTGGTTATTTAAATGTCCATCCACCATATCATCAGTCAAATGTGAATGTGAGTAAATTGAAAGTATGTATGAATGCTATTTAACGTTCAGCTGTTAAACCTGTGATATACTGTCAGGCTTTTGTTGCCACTCATGCTGGTGCCTTACTCAAGTTTCTCTGAGATCAGGGGCCGGTTGCACAAAGCACCTTAAGTTAAGATTTTCCTAAGATTCCAAGTTAAGGTGTCCATAAAATAAAATCGGTTGCACAAAACACCCTTAAATCTTCTCCTTAAGGTTAAGCATTTTAGGGAAAACATAAGCACAAGATTTAAGGGTGTTTTGTGCAGCCGATTCTATTTTATGGACACCTTAACTAGGACTCTAAGGAAAATCTTAACTTAAGGGGCTTTGTGCAACCGGCCCCAGGGCGGGTTTCACTCTGCAGACGCCACTTCATTGTTCAGTGTTATGATTGTGTTGAGCAATGACTTTAAAAAACTCTCTCGTAACGGACAAGCCCGTCTTTTATTGTCACACGAACACCACAATACATGCATGCGGCCACAACACACTCATGCTGACGGTGGCCGGTGAAAAGTGTCCTCTGCATTTAACCCATCCAGGCATGTCCTTTCCTCCGAGGGGCAGGCCAGGAGCAGTGGTCGCTTTCTCGTACAGCGCCCGGGGACCAACTTCGGATGTTGTCGTCACTGGTCGGATGACGATGACGATCTGATCTTCTGCATGTTTTTAGTGGGGGGGTTATATGTGGAGGAACCCCCTGGGGGAGCACGGGGAGAACATGCAAACTCCACACAGAGAGAAAGGCCCTTACGACGAGATAACCCACCTGGGCAGTAGGCACTGAAGATATGGGGGGGAACACAACCACAGCGCCCACAGTGTCCCAGGCGAGAATCGAACCCAGGACCTTCCAACTGTGAGGCGACAGCGCTACCAACTGCGCCACCGTACCCGTTAATCAAGGAAAGTAAATCTGTCAGAAATCAAAATTGCTTTGCTGGGAGATGGTTGAAAGAAAATAATTTGGCTTTTTCACAGCAGCCATTTTGTGTCTCAAAGGCAGGAAGTAACACAGGTGCAACCAAAACTTTAATGAGGGCCCTGGCCCTGGAACGCTTACTGCCTTTTAGACACAAAATGGCTGCTGTGAAAAAGGTCACTTACCAGTATCAAGCTGTCTAGAATAGAGAGCCCCAGGGATGACGTACTTTTGTAGTCGGAACGCGGAAGTCGCAGACTTCCGGGTTCTTCACTGTTTCTGCCTATGGGATTTTTGAATGGGTTTTTGGTGCGATGCTTCAAATAAGGTCTGTGGGCAACGCAAGCTTAATCAAATGCGAACCAGTGTTCAGCAGGATAATCTTCACACATGAGGACCACTTTCATGCGAGCGCTAGAATTGTCGCATAGGCTTCCACGTCACGTCACCACTCAACCTGGAGTGTTGTTGATGTGTGCGCTGCTGTGCACTGATTACCCCGGGCTGAACCAGGTGAGGGAAAGAGAATTTCCCTGTTCGTCCTTTGAAGTGATGACGTTATTGACGTATAATATCCCCGTCGACTCAACCGTTTGCTAGCTAGCCGCCCTTTTAACGGCACGTAAAAGCTTAAAAACTCATAAAGGTTTTTAAGCGCCCACAGCGTCCCAGGTGGGAATCGAACCCAGGACCTTCCAGCTGTGAGGCGACAGCGCTTACCACTGCGCCACCGTACCCCTTGGGTTTGGGTTAGGGTTAGATAGTGGGGCACCATAGGCAAGTGACATTTACTTTTTGTCTCCTGATAGTTGAGTATTAATATTAGACTATCCAAATAAAGTGCTACAAAGTGTATGTTGTTACATATTCATCTCAGCACTTCTGTCCCAGTGTGTATTTATCTTGAGAGCATCGGTACAGACGACTTACTAAGACCAGGGGGACATTTCATGGCCTAGTTCTGGTTGTTTTACCTGTGAAAAACCTACCTACCCTATTGAAAAGTACTGTCAGTACACAGTGACACTATGAGTACTTCATGATATTCTCCCAAAGACATGATGTACTTACAGTTAAAGTACAAAGTGCACAAACGTAATGTACTTAAATCAGCGTGCATAAAAAAAAGATATCCAGCACTCTGAAATAGTCAATTATTTTTCTCATTTTCTGCAGGCAAAGTTATATAATGTTATAACACCACGTTGTATATTCAAACCTGTGAGTTTATCTCTCGGTGAAAACACAAGTAAACTGGAAAGTTTACTTTCTGGAAAAGTATTTATTTGTACACTTTACCTACATTGTGCTTTAAATTGTTGTAAAATCAAGCAAAAGATGGAGATGTCCATTTAGTGTTACTGTGTACCTACAATACTTTCCCATTTGATAACACTATTATGAAGTTACCAACAAAAAAATCTGCAATTCCTGGGAAAGTTTGCGTAACTTGAAAATGTTTTGTATTTAGGTTGTTATGGAGGCTGTTTCATATGTGTGTGTGTGCATATCAACCTGTAAGCGCCTATTATGAAAAGCACTTGTTAGTTTCTGGTCATCTTGAGTTATTCAGTTTACGGACGAGCACCGTTCCTTGAAATTTGCCCTGTTGATGATGGACACCCATATTGTTGTCGTTCTAGATTATTTGACTATATCTAATCTTATAGTGTACTTCTGTGTTTTTTTATATAGTTATTCAGTTTACTGCATACCAAGACTAGTGAAAATTATTTATTGCACCATGAGCCACCGTGGGGGAGATTATAGCCCATACAGTTGATTAAGTGTGAATGCTGTTTATTTTTAATGAGACTTGTGAAATCTACTATAAATCTGCCAATCGAAACTCTTCTCTGAACAATGCAAGTGAAGCGCATGTACTCTTTTCCTGCTCCTGTGTCAGACCTTTTTCACAATAAAAGTTTCTATGGTGATCTGCCTCATTTAAACATGTCTGTTTTTGGTAATACTGTGTGTCAGAATCAGATCACTGTGTGTGTGTGTGTGTGTGTGTGTGTGTGTGTGTGTGTGTGTGTGTGTGTGTGTGTGTGTGTGTGTGTGTGTGTGTGTGTGTGTGTGTGTGTGTGTGTGTGTGTGTGTGTGTGTGTGTGTGTGTGTGAGAGAGAGCAGCAATTAGCCTCAGCATAATTCGAGGCTCTTGGACTTTCAGATATGTCATTTTACTGTGGGTAAACAGTAAAACAGTACAGGTTTTATGATCTGCAGGGCACTTAAACTTTCTTCATTCCTTAAACAAATGCTACTGGCTGCACAACTGTCGCTTATGCATAGGACCATTAGGATGGGAATCTCTACTTGCAGTTTTATTTGATTAATTTGCTTATTATTTTGACCAAATTTTATATTCACAGATCCAAAATTTTAAGCACAAAACCACACTTTCCAGAGCTATGTATATCAAACATTTCAACAATATCTGAATGTACAAACAAAAAAGCTGTTAAAACGTATAACCACTTCAAGCTTGACAAGATATTCATTCAACTATTTTTCTTTATTTTTTTTGTCATTTTCAACTGTTGTATAAGACTATTGTGAACTTGCTGATATTGTTACATGCGTGCTTCCTGCAATAAAGGTTGTTTTGATATGGGTTTCATTTGGGATGGCTTATTGATCTTAATCTCTTTGCCAGCTCTCTGTGATACATTAATATGAAAGCCTTGTACAATTTTGAAGAAAAAAAAGGATCAGGAACTCTGCCATTTCAATCTATTTACAGATTCGAAAACACAAGTTAATGTAGGAAATTATTGCATAAAATAACTAAAGGTTAGGTTCATGATGAGCTCATGTTGCATTGAATGTAACATACAACATACATTGCTGCCTGCATTTATGTGGTAAATAACCAGTGTGTAGTGTACGAATGAGCAACCTTTTTTACGTGGGTATGAAACCGTCATTATGGAAGTGGTTAAGAGTGACTAGTGACTGAGGCTAGGGGTGATGGACGGCCCGCCCGGCTGGTTTCCCATGGACCCCTTGCAAAGGATCCCATGCACAATATCTTGTACAAGCACCTTATGTGGCTGGCTGGTATCATATCGTTACAATGCTAAATGTCAAAGATATATGTATTTCTCTCTCTTCTTTTCCTGTGTCTGAGGCTCTTTGTTTGTCTTGTTTGTTTATTCTTCTATTTAAAAAAAAATGAAAATAAAATATTGGGGGAGGGGGGATGAATAGAACATAGGCTATAGGCCTAAATTAATTTAATAATAATAATAATTTAATTAATTAATTTCCTTTGTTATTGTCATCTATAGTGGTTATTTGCATAAAAACAGACAGTTTGATTAGGAAATGATTGTATCTTTATCAGTGTTGGGGGTAACTCATTACAAAAGTAACATATTACATGTAATATATTACTTTTAGCAGTAACTCAGTAATATAACTTATTACTTATAGGATTTCAGTAATATTATACCAGTTACTTTGTCAAGTAACTCAAGTTACAAATTGAGTTACATTTGATTAAATCAAAGCACATATTTAAAAAAGATACAATCATTTCCTAATCAAATTGTGTGTTTTTATGCAAATAACCACTATAGATGACAATAACAAAGGAAAAGAATATCATTTAGAATTTTGGATTGTTTACACTGATTTCAAGGCGGTTGAAATTATTTTTCGGGATGGTTCCGGGGGCGGCAATGTCATTCTGCTGCTGCTGTTGTTTTGGTGAAAGTAATGCAAAAGTAGTGTAATAAGTAACGAGTTACTCTACACAGAAAGTAATATTGTAAAGTATGTATAATATATTGTATAATATGTGGTATATTACATTTTGAAAGTAACTTGCCCAACACTGATCTTTATCAGCTTTAACAGCTTAAGAGCTGTTGATGAAAAAGAAATTGTTGATATTATTAACACCTGCAAGAAAAAAACTTCAACTGACTGGAATGGGTTTGATATGACCGTGGTAAAGGAAGTGGTTGAGGGTGTTGCAAAACCATTAAGTCACATCTTTAACTTGTCATTTCAAAAGGGTATATTTCCAGGTAAAATGAAAATTGCAAAGGTGATCCCTGTATATAAAACAGGGGATAAGCATCAATTCACTAATTATAGACCCGTGTCCCTACTATCACAATTCTCTAAAATCTTAGAAAAACTTTTCATTAATAGATTAGACAACTTTATCGAGAAGCATAACTTGTTATCAGATAGCCAATATGGATTTAGAGCCAACAGGTCAACAGCTATGGCATTAATGGAGCTAACAGAGGAAATAACTAATTGTATAGATAAGGAAAAGTATGCTGTAGGAATATTTATAGATTTAAAGAAAGCGTTTGATACAATTAATCATGATATATTGCTTAGTAAAATGAAAAGGTATGGGATCAGAGGAGTGGGGCTTAAGTGGTTAAAAAGCTATATCAGCAACAGGCAACAATTTGTACAGTTGGGAGATCACAAATCATCATGCTTAGACATTATATGTGGAGTCCCGCAGGGGTCAGTACTTGGTCCAATATTGTTTATTTTATATATAAATGATATATATAAAGTATCAAAATTATTTAAATTGGTCATATTTGCGGATGATACCAACATCCTCTGTTCCGGAGATAATCTAGAGCAGCTCTTAGCGATGGTTAAAATAGAAATTAATAAATTAAAAACATGGTTTGATGTAAATAGATTATCATTGAATTTGAATAAAACCAAATTAATGATTTTCGGTAATCGTAAAATAGACACAAGAGTGCAACTGGTTGTGGACCAGGTAGATATTGAGCGGGTATACGAAATAAAATTTCTAGGGGTAATACTAGACTGTAAAGTTTCTTGGAAGCCACAGGTAAAATATATAAGATCCAAACTATCAAGGAGCATTGCTGTGTTGGGGAAAGCCAAACATATACTGGAACAAAGGGTGTTGTACATTTTATATTGTTCACTTGTACTGCCGTATTTGACTTACTGTGTGGAGGTTTGGGGGAATGCCTATAAAACAACTTTACAACCATTATGTATACTCCAAAAAAGAGCATTGAGAATTGTACATCATGTTGGGTACAGGGAACATACAAATATATTATTTCTGAATTCCAAGTGTCTCAAGTTTATGGATCTTGTCAAGTTCAAAACTGCTCAAACAATGTACAAAGCAAAGAATCATTTACTCCCCTGTAACATTCAAAAGTTATTTAAGGACAAAGAATGTGGGTATAATTTAAGAGGGAAAAATAATTTTGAGAAACGCTATGTTCGTACAAATTTGAAGAGCATGAGCATTTCATTTGGTGGAGTGACTCTGTGGAACAGTTTGGATGATGAAATAAAACAAAGTAAAACTATTATACTGTTTAAGAAAAAGTTTAAAAATATTATGATTGAGGGATACAGAGAAGAGGAGGCGGCGGGGGGGGGGGGGGGGGGGAGGGTGAGGGCACATGGTAATAGGGTACATTATGGCCCAGGTTAAAAGGGAAATAAGAAAATATGAAAAGTAATCAAATAGAATGTTGACAGAGACCTGATTTAAGTTTATTTATTTTTGAATTAAATAGGGGTAGGACCAGATAAGCAGAGGCTTCCTTCCTACTCCTTTTCGAACAAATATTGTTATTTCTATTGCAATTATGATTAATATTGTACATTATTGTTTTTCCTTTTTTTGTTTTAAAATGTTTTTAATGTATTGTGTATTATTATTATACTTATTATTTTTATATTGTCTTTTTTTTATGTTAATGTTCGAAATAAACATTCATTCATTCATTCATTCATTCATTATTTAAATATGTACTTTGATTTAATTTTGTGAGTTACTTGACAAAGTAACTGGTATAATATTACTGAAATCATATAAGTAATATTACTGAGTTACTGCTAAAAGTAATATATTACATGTAATATGTTACTTTTGTAATGAGTTACCCCCCAACACTGGTTACATTACACCACTGCTTCTAATCACAGTCGGGGGGAAAGATATCAGCGGATATCATGCAGCAACAATTCTTTGGATGCCAACCGCCATTAAACACCAAAGAAGAAGAAGCAGATTTCCGATGTGTTTTGAATATGCGTCTTGAGCGAGCCGTTGCAGTCAGTCATTGCATTGCGCATGTGCAGTCGCAACGGTCCTAGCTAGCGCGTTGATTTAACCACTAGAATCGTCTGCAGTGCTTTGCATCGTCAGTTTACATGGGAACACGGAATTTGCATCACTTCCAAACATTTGCAACGATTTGCTTGACCACAATGAACAAAGAAGAGGTAAGACAGGTTTATTTATGCCCAGGTACTGATATTTATGGCGAATGATTTTGGGTTGAGTGTTTGTACGGTTGTGTGTTTCGCCCGGCTGACGGCGGGCTTCTCTCTGTAAATTAACGTTAGCGAACGTTAGCTAGCTAGCTTAGTTATTTTTCATTATAAATGTTATCGGTGTTGTAGCAGTAATTTATCTAATTTATCGCCGTGTTATATCGTTAAATTTGGGGGAATTGAGCAGGCTTCTTCGAGTTATTACCGTGACTTTTGGATGTAACTTAGCTGGCAGCCTGGGGGCAGGACGGAGCGGCCGTGATGACACCTGTCCAGGGGCTCTATAGCCTGTTAGGTTAAAAAAGAAAAGGCCGGGGGGAGAGGAGGGGGGTGAACACAGGTCGTGCTGCACACAAACTAACATTAGTGACAATGTGACAGTGTTAAGATATCATTAATGTCCTTTCACGGGTTTTAATAGTTCCAACGGGCCGCAGCAACGAACGTCACAGCCAAAGAAGGCCTTCTTCCTCATCGTTCCGCTGCGCAGCCTGGCTGAAACGTTCGTTGCTGCTTCCCGGTTTGAGGAACTGTTAAAAGCTGTGAAAGGATTTGGAGTGCTGGCTTTTCTCTATTTACTGAACTCTTTGCTTGCCCTGCACCCAGTGGGTTTTTAATCCATTTTGAGTGTGCTCGCTGCCGTGAGTTTCTAGTGTTAAGATGTGACATAGTCAAACATGCGTTCTCAGTTGTTCCCGTTTGCTTGGCCCCATTCAATTGTAGACGCAGGCCAGGCGTTGTACGGGACGTAAACACAAATTTTGATTCGGTAGATTGATAGTGTTCTATTACTACATCACCACACGGCCACCTTGGAAGAGTCGATTGTACTCAGCCATTGTACTCGATTAACAGGTGATTACAATCATGATACAAACAGCTAATGAGCTGTGTGTAGGCTATTGGTATGGAAAATGCTTGTGACATCGTGGAAATAGTAGCCTACAGGCTGTTTATTTTTACATTGCTCCATGAAATGTCACAAAACATATTTCACTATAATGGCTGGACTGTGTTAATGAGAGATGCCTACACTCTCTCTGTGTGTGTGTGTGTGTGTGTGTGTGTGTGTGTGTGTGTGTGTGTGTGTGTGTGGTCTCTATGGTAGTCTCTATGGTAGTCTCTATAAACTGTTGGGTCTATATCTCAATGGGTCTGGGTAACACCAAGAAAGAAAGAGCAGCAATTAGCCTCAGCATAATTCGAGGCTGTTGGACTTTGGACTCCATTGAACCATGATGCTAACGACCCAGGTTTCCCCAACGGTGGGCGTGACTTTCAAACTCGCACATGGGCTCCTCCGCACCATCCCTCTCAGCTCTCACGCACGTGCGTGTGCGCGATTTGATAACGAGACGTGAGTTGATGGGCCAATCATAAATATTGGCATCTTTCAAATCTGAGCGGACACTATAAAGACACACTTGTCGATCTGCATCAGCATAATGTAGTAGTATACACCAGTAGTTCTCAACCTGGGGTCCGGGGACCCCCAGGGGGCTCCACCCGCTATGCCAACCACCCGCAATGCCGACGTTGGGTTTAGGCATGGGGGGTGGGAGAGGTTAGGGTTATGGTCTGGGGGAGGTTAGGTTTAGGCATGGGTGGTGGGAGAGGTTAGGTTTAGGCGTGGGGGGTGGGAGAGGTTAGGTTTAGGTATGGGGGCTGGGAGCGGTTAGCTCCAGCCGGTCCACCGACACGCTGCCGCCTCGCTCAGCTGGTTCTGCTTGTGGGCTATCGGCATTGCGGGCTGTCGGCACATAGACGGGGCAGCCCACCAGGAGTCCTCGAGGGAGTTCATGGGGGTCCCCAGCAATCTAAAAATAGACCCAGATTTGGGTCAGATAGACTAAATCTCATCAAATGGGTTCATGGCTGTAAGAAATTAGTGCTGGTTGATAAGAAAAAGGTTGAGAATCAAAATGGTTTCGCTTTCTGTGTGAACTAGCTTTCTGTGAACTAGCTAACACTCTTCTTAATGTACTGCAGGTCCATCCAGTGCCTCCTGGAGACGCTGGTGAGATACCCGTGTCCACCTGGGACAA
Organism: Poromitra crassiceps; assembly: GCF_964638095.1. NCBI lineage: Eukaryota > Metazoa > Chordata > Actinopteri > Beryciformes > Melamphaidae > Poromitra > Poromitra crassiceps. Next base: position 9,338,978 of record NC_139650.1, read on the forward strand.
CGGCCTCCTTATGGTAATCCATGCTGTTTATTTGGTCTTAATCTGCTGTGCTTTGGCATTGGAGTGTGTATTTAATTAAACTAAATTTTATTTTTACTTTCACAAAGGCAAATATTATGGAGAAAGAGGAGGATTTATACAAGATCCTCATGGAGGAGGAGGAGGAGGAGGAGGAGGAGCAGAAGGAGGAGGAGGAGGAAGAGGAGCGACTGCCCCCGGGGTTCTTTTCATTTGCAACGGTCATCTATATAGAGGATATGGATGAGCAGAAGGGAGACATGTTGCAGCTCTGCCCTGAGATGGAATATGTCAAAGACATTTATTCCTATCTGATCCTCCTTGAGGTAATCCATTCTGTTTATTTGCTGTTACTCTGATTCAGATTCAGATACTTTTATTGCCACGCAACCAGGTTGGTGGTATTTAGTTTCAGTACATGATGTCGTTGATGTGCTCTGCTGTGTGTCTGCAGTGTGTATGTTATATTACAACTTGTTCTGTCTCCATAGGTGCAACAGGCCGTGCAACCCAAGTACCTGGAGGGTTATGGACAGCTCACTGGAGGCCACCGAGCTGAGATAGTGGCCTCAATGATGGAGGTTCATTCCCACTTGCAGCTGCTTCCAGAGACATTATTCCTCACGGTCGCCATATTGGATCGCTTCCTACAGGTACAAACTGTAAAAAAAAAAATCTTGTTTAGCTTTCTGTGTGAACTAGCTTTCTGTGAACTTTTTTTTCCTGTACATTTCCAACAAATGGACTGTACATGTAATAATAATAATACTGAAGAATGCCTTGTAACTTATTTAAAACAGAAATAATGTTTCATGTTTGTTAATTTGAGTATATATTTTAACTAAAACTGTCGGCTGTGTTTTTTATGTGTTTTTTTATATGTGCATTGCTTTGCTGCTTGTTTTTTCGATTATTTTTTTGTAAAGCACCTTGAATTGCCTTTGTGTATGAAAGGTGCTATATAAATAAAATTTGACTTGACTTGACTTGACTTTGAACTAGCTAACACTGTTCTTAATGTGCTGCAGGTCCATCCAGTGCCTCCTACAAAGATGAAGCTTGTCGGGGTCACTGCCCTCCTGTTGGCCTCAAAGTACGAGGAAATCTACATTCTGACTCCGAAGATCGCAGACTTGGTGAAGATGGCAGAGGACGATACAGTCACAAAGGCAGCGATTGAGGAGATGGAGCGTTTCATGCTCAGGAAACTCAATTTCCACCTGGGACGTCCTCTGCCCCTAGATTTCCTCGCATGGGCTTCAAAGATGGCAAGGGTGAGTTTGTCTGCTAAATACCTCCCAACACGTTGTGGATGAATACTACATGCCTACAATATATACACACATATATATATATATATATATATATAATGAATAGATGTCGGAGAGTTTGAATTTTGTCTCCTGTCTTCATGTAGTTGATGTCATCAGTGCTCTCAAAGTGATTGTCTTCTGTCTGTCTAGTCTCCTGCAGAGACACAAAAGCTGGCCAGGAGCTTCATGCAGTTGAGTCTACTGGACTATGACATGGTGCACTATCGACCATCTGAAACGGCTGCTGCTTGTCTCTGCCTCTCTCAGCGGCTGCTGGACGGTCTGTGTTGGGTGAGTTTACCTGAAGTCTAATAGGGCTCCAGATGGAGTCAAAGGTTGACTGAAGCAAGTCAACATGAGTTCATAAGACTTAAAGAATGAAGCAACACATGAGTGAATTGATGTCTCTTGTCTTGTGTTGCAGTCTGCTACGCAGCAGCAGTACTCCTGCTATGATGAGGCCCACCTCATGCCCATAATGCAGCGCATTGCACACAATGTGCAGCAGTTGACGGTGAGTAGTTGGTTGCCAGCAGTGCAGCGTCAATAAGATGACATGGCTTTTTAGCATGACCTCATTCCTTGTCTTTCTCTCTCCAGGCTGTTCAACCCATGTGTGGTCCAGGAGGAGACCAGGAGGATGAGGAGATGTGTGGTCCAGGAGGAGACGAGGAGGATGAGGAGATGTGTGGTCCAGGAGGAGACCAGCAGGATGAGGAGATGTGTGGTCCAGGAGGAGACCAGGAGGATGAGGACATGTGTGGTCCAGGAGGAGACCAGGAGGCTGAGGAGGACCTCCTTAAGGTAATTCATGCTTTTTATTTGGTCTTACTCTGCTGTGCTTTGGCATTGGAGTTTGTGTTTTATTTTATTTTATTTTTATTTTCACAAAGGATAATATTCTGGAGAAGGAGCAGGAGATGGCCGGGATCCTAGATTTTGATGGGCCTGAAGACCCACTTCCCCCCGTAGCAGAGGACCAGGACCTCCTTATGGTAAATTAATCCATATACTGTTTATTTGGTCAGTTTTAAATCAAAAATAGGAAATGGAGACAGTTACAAAACAAATATAAATGAAGAAACAGATTGGTGCACTTGCGGAGAGACAGTTGTAGCTTCTTCTCTTTTTTCCTCATTGTGAACGTTCTTTTTAGAATTATCTTCAGCTATATCAGATTAGTTTTGAAATGTAATAATTAAAATGTAATTCTACAGCATTTTGCCTCTGAATCATCAGAGACAGTCTGCCTGTGCCTACTGTCTGACTCGAGACAAACAGCAAAGAGACTGCCCCCTCTCCTTGTTGGGTATTTCCTCCTTGTAGACCAGAGGAAAAGCATGTGATTGATTTACTCTTCACAGGTGATGGAGGAAGCCTACCGCCGGGACGCTACCTCCAAAGACCAGCTGATCAGTGAGCTCAAGTCCAGCAACGAGCAGCTGGCGGCGGAGGTGAAGGAGCTGAAGCAGGAGGTGTTGGGCGTGCAGGGGGAGAAGCAACAGACGGAGCTGGAGCAGGTCCAGCTACAGAAGGAGGTGCTGAGCTTCCAGGAGCAGATAAGCAGCCTGGAGACTCACCTACAGGCTGTTCAGAAAGAAAGGGATCAGCTGGAGACCCACATACAGGTAAGAATAATCATCAGAATCAACTGAACAAACTTTACAAAGTAGTTTCATGATTTAATCAGTTTTTGAAGGCCAATGGCAATATTCTTTGGAGTGAAGCAGTTGATAGCCACTAGTTTGTACCAATATTCAATATCTTTAAATTTTGCTATTTTCTTGCCAGGAAAATGTGAAGGATTCAGTATACTCCACCAAAAGAATGTTATTTTTCGTAGGGTGGAAAAGCCTCTGAAACGACATGTTGTCCATGACACACACAAAAATTTAACTGAAACCCAAATAAAAGTATTTTAGGTGGGTGATCATTGATGTGTACTTAATGTGCCTGTTGCATATTGCATATTTAAACGACTGCTAGATACTATATGCTGCATATTGCATATTTAAACGACTGCTAGATACTATATGCTGCATATTGCATATTTAAACGACTGGTAGATACTATATGCAGCCAGAGATGACCTCTTTCTGTAAAACCTTGAATCAGGATCTTCAACAAGAACAAGGCTTTGGTCAGGGAGGAACCACCACGAGCTTTAAGTCCAGGGTTTGCTGTCTGTCAGCCGTTTTGTGTGAAGCCTGTTGTAAGTTGGTCTGCCTCCCTCGTCCTCCCCAGACTCTCCAGTTGGACCAGAGCCAGCTAGCAGCCGTGACAGAGGAGAACCAGGGGCTGAGGAAGCAGGTGGAGCAGCTAGCAGCCGTGACGGAGGAGAACGAGGGACTGAGGAAGCAGGTGGAGCAGCTAGCAGCCGTGACGGAGGACAACCAGGGACTGAGGAAGCAGGTGGAGCGAATGCAGGGCGACGCCAAAAAGTGAGTCATGTCCTCCTCCACAGTGATGGCTTGGACCAAACCACATTCATGATACATATCTCTTGTTGTCAAGTCTAGTTTATACAACTACACAACATTGCTTAGCTTGTGAAAACATGTGAGAACCACTGATATAGACTATCTTTGGTAAGCAAATCATGTCAGCATGTTCTGTACATAGTCATCTACATCTGTAAATTGAATATATATTTTCTAAGCTCAGTAGGTTTTTTTTGCAGCACACGTCTGTGCACCTGCATTTTCACTACCTATGTATGGCCTTCTATAGACCGTTTTAACTCAACAACATTTCAACATTCTAAATTACCCCCAGCTTACCTCCTGTTGCAGTGTTTGCTAGTACAATAGCTGACTAAGCTATTAAGCTAGGTTGCAAACTGTTCTTCGGCAGCACAATTCTGTGAAAACCGTCTATAGAACTGGTAATGTGAATAATACAGACAGACAGACAATTCATTCTTTTTGCTGCTGCAACAACCCATTTTCCCCCACGGGAATCCTTAAGTTTCATCCCATCTTCCAATTCTCACGTGCTTTGAACAGGGCCGTCTCGGAGCAGAAGCAACTGGGGATGGATTTGACCACTGTGCAGAAGGAGATGAAGGCCAAACACAAGGCGTACGCAAACGCGGTGGGCATCCTGAGTAGGAGGCTCCAGGAGGTGCTGAGCGACAAAGACATGACTGAAGCAGAGCTGCTCAAACTCAAGGCCCAGGTGGCAGATGGAGGCAACAGCCATGATGCCCTACAGGTAAGGCAGCACTTTCTCCAACATAGACCTTTTCTTTTTGCAGCAAGTATTAAAATAACATCATGTATATATTATATATTATACAAACTATACAATAATTCAATGGGTTCAATGACCTGTAGCGGTACTTCTGGCTTGGTCAGACGTTCCTACAGACACAACTGGATAGGAAGCTGGTGTTTTTTTATATATATTTTATTTTTATTTTACAATTTTCAGAACAAAAACAGGCTCAGACAAAACAGAACAAAGCAAAAATATACATATATCAACATTCCAATGTTACAGCGTTGTGCTATCAGCCACATCAAGTGCTTCTTGTGCTTGTAAGAGATGTGCGTGGGAGGATCCCATGCAAGGGGTCCATGAAAAGTCAGCTGGGCAAGTTACTTGTCGCTTTCAACCTCATCGAAGTAGGCCAGAAATGGGTCCCAGATAGCCGAGAATTTCACAAGACAATTGGTCCTCAGGAACCAGAGTCTCTCCATACATATAACCGAAACTTAAAAGTTAAAAGTTACTTAACTTAAAAGAAGGTGGAGAGGAAGACGAAGACTTCCACTCCTGCAGAATGAGTCTCTTGGCGACGGAAGCTGGTGGGTTTTGAGTCCAGGTCGCTCCATTAGCGCCTCCTCTGGTCGGTAGGGGTGCCTGTTCAGGGGGGAGGGGAACTGGGGGGAATAGCGTGATCCTCCCACACGCTACATCCTACCGGTGAAACTCCCCAGCTGTCAGGTGGAAAGAAGTGGCTGGTGACTGCACATGTGTCGGAGGAAGCATGTGCTAGTCTATGTTTCTCCCCAGATCGGCAGAGGGGGTGGAGCAATGACTGGGACAGTAGGGGGGAATTGGCCAAGTACAACTGGGAAAAAACGTGGTCAACAAACAACATAACATAAGACTAACGGTCACTTTTGCGATGTCAGGTGTTGATGCAGAGCTTCAGGTCATTGGCATAGGGAAAATAATAATTATTATGATCATCACAACAACTAACCGTCAATCATTTGACATGATCAGCAAACTATCATGGCTTTTCTCCTCCCTCTACGAGCGTTTAGGAGGCCTAAGGCAGTGGGGAGGATTTGGTCGTAATAATAATTGACACTTTGTCCCAGGCTCATATTTCTTCATATTTTTTCTTTTAAATCTTGCACTTTTTAGTCTTGATTGCTTATAATGTTGACAATCTTGGAATGAAAAGTTTCTACTGTCTACTCATTGTAATGCATTCAGGAGAAGAGTGCCTGCCGAGTGACTAAAGTGTGGTGGCCTATAATTTATATATAATCTGTATACCAATCTACCAATCATCTACCAATCTGTATATATAATCTGTGTTTATCTGTGGTCCAGGAGAAGATTGAGGCTCTGCAGACCGAGCTGCAGGCTGTGAGCCACAGCAAGAGCGTGCTGGAGAAAGAGCTGCAGAAGGTGATCACCATCACCTCCACAGAGCTGGAGGACTACCAGGAGAAGGTCATGGAGCTCGAGGATGAGGTATGCTATATAATTGTGAGTGAGTGAGTGAGTGAGTACACATAACTGCTATTCCTTTCTAAAGGGAGATCACAGTTTTCTTGTTTTTATCCATTGTTGTGTTCCTGATCACAACCCTGTCTTAGCAGTACATTTACACTTCTGTTGTCATGTTTATATTAGATTAATTATATGAATCAATATCTAATTCACAGCTTCAAGAGGCGCGACGCTTCCAGAGGCGGATTCGGAAGTTAGAGGGTGCCAACAAGAAGCTAGCACTAGAGCTGGAGCATGAAAAGGGGACATTGGCCAGACTGGGGCAGTCCCACAATGCACTGCGGGAGCATTCCTACGTTTTAGAGACTGCCTTGGCCGAGAGAGAGGCAGATCTTGTCCAACTCAATTTACAGGTGAAAATGATTTGACATCTCACAATGTGCTTCCATTTTTCCTGCGGTAACTTTTTTTAAATTCAGAGTATGGAATATGAATTTGATCATTTTCAGCGTCTTGAAAAATTATTGAAATGTACACAAAGTGTGCAAGAGAATGGAGGTGGGGAATTGTTCATCCTCATACTAGTATCTGGCTACACACATTATCTGATTGTCAAAAACCAATTATTTCACCAATGTAAACCTTTAATTAGATCAAAACAATTGAGATATAAAATCTCTTTTACAATTGTGACCTGGCCAAGAATGCAGCAAAGTTACACGTTGGCTTAAACATGTTGGCATGAAATTGCCTTGTCACAATAGTCACAAGAAAACAACAGCATACATAGGAAAGAAAGAACATGAGAAAATAGTTGTGCATTGTGATAAGAGCAGCTTGTGATAAGGATTTCAGATATTAGAATAAACTTAAGCTACAGATACCAGTATTTGGCATGCATAATATTGATCATCAACCTAAACCATCAAATCCAGTCAAGAGCTAATAGTGATCCTGTTGCTTTCTCCCTTATTCTCTTCTTCAGGTTCAAGCTGTCTTGAAACACAAAGAGGAGGAGGACCAGCAGATGGAGCAGGTGGTGCACACTCTACAGCTGGCCTTGGAGAAGGAGAAGACCAGAGTCAAGCACCTCAAAGAACAGGAGGTGTCCAGGTTCCAAGAGGAGCTGGCCGAGGCCCACTCCCAGCTCCACATCCTCCAGGAACAGCTGGACGAGGAACTGGACAATTGTAGTTTTATCTACATGGACACTTTTTTGCCTCCCTAGCCTTTTATTATTTCCTTTCTCTTTTCTATTTTCAAGAATTGTACTACTTTACAAATATAGCTTTATTCTTTACTTACTTTAATTACAATGCCCATCTGAGTTAGGCAGTTCTGCTGTTTGTTGCAGTTTTTTTATTTGATTTTAATGTATATAGTTGTCATTGTTCAGACTCGTGTTTTAATGTATATACCGTAGTTGTCATGGTTCAGACTTGTGTTTTAATGTATATAGTTGTCATGGTTCAGACTTTTGCCCTAGTTTTTGTATTTGAGTGTTGTGGTTCCCTGTCTAATTGTTGTAGTTCTGTGTGCCATGTTCTGTTTACCCCAGCTGTGTCATTTGTAATCACCTCCTTGTGTAGCCTATATATGTACCTTGTCTTCCAGTTAGTCCTTCGTTCATTGTTTTGTTAAATACACTTTTTACTTTGTTAAGTTCCTGTGTCGGCTGTCCTGCTTTTTGTCATCATAGTTGTTTAATAGTGTAAATTGGATGAAATTGAAAATGTTATCAAATGCAACCCATAAAATCAAAGCAGATGGTAATTCTGGTACATCTCCATTAGAATTCAATGTAGAGCGGCCTTTGGACAGTATGCTATCTTACAGCAGGGACTGCAAGAGAGAAAAGAGTCCCATCCCAACTTATCAATCCTGTTTGCTCAAATGAATTTCTGGTGTCAGTTACTGGTGGGAAAGTAGGAAGTGACAAAACAAAACTTAAGGGTAAAACTGTGTGTTAAACAGCAGCCAGCAAAGAGGTTCATCCATAAAATCTGTTGCAAACAGGTTTTTTCACCCGCCACTTCCACTCACCATGCCGGAGGGGAAATGTAGGTCTGAGCAGTTCTAATCAGTTCATCCTTGTGAGGTCACAGTGACCTTGAACTTTGACCTTTGGGGACCAAAATCGAATCAGTTCATCATTGAGTCCAAGTGGACGTTGAAATTTGACAACCAAAATCTTTTTTTTAACAATATATTTATTGTGACCACCAACATCTATTTTGTATGACACTTACTTTAAGGTGATCTTAAATGTCTCCCTGCAGCATGTATTGTTTCCCTGTGTGATAAGATCAAAGCCAAAACAATGCCTGGAGACAGTCACCTATGGGGGGCCGGCCAGGCAGAGCCTACAGCACAGCCAGTATTTCAATAGCAGAATGATGCCTCCACTCTGGCACTGTTGTACAGTTTAAATCATGTGAACTGTGATCAAGGAGTTCCATCTACCTCCAAGGTGGTGAAAATGATCTAATCAAACATTGTCTTCCGGGCTGGGGCACAGAACACACAACGGTGTTGTCAAAAGGCACAGGAGCCACTAGTTGAGGGACACTACACAAGCACAGCCAGCCAACTGCCCACATGGGGGGCAGTGCCCATGTAAACTCTGAACAGCTGGTTGGCTAGGAGCCAGCTAGCCTTGAGACATGATTGGCCAAATGATATCTCTTTATTGTGTCTATGATCAGTGTATAGAGAGGCAAAGTGACCGCCTACTTCCTGCTTCAGCACTGTACCAGGGATTTTTATCCGCCATTTATTTTCTCATAAACATTTTGTAAAATGCTTATAAAAAATAGTTTTACTTGGTCAAACCAAACCGGTTCAGCTATATTTAGAATCAGGAGAGACCATATAGAACATTTCACTCGGACCAAAACTTAAAAAAAACGACATTGAAAAAACTAATAGTTGAATCAATACACTAGCTGTACCGAATTCTGAAAATATACTGTACATGTAGTATGTGGAATGAAACAAAATCAAGGTAAATGCATTGTCGGGCCGGGCGTTATGAGGAGGAAGACCAATAAGAAATATGATGCGGGTCCATCAGCAGAAGTGCCTGGCCTGTAATTAGCACAACATATCTTTGAACCCATGTGTCTCTAACCCACACAGCACAATAAGCATGTTCACTCTGCATCACCTGGGACTCAAACTCACAACCTTTGCCACCAATGGCAAAGGATCGAGTTCAGCTACCTGAGAAGTGGGAAAATGAGAGGAGGCTTCACACTATAACTTTCAGTAATTAAATATTTAACACAGTTTGCCAATGAGTTGCAATCTCATATGGGGTTAAAAATAGGCCTACTTCAGTGATTGTAGAAACACTAATGCTTAATTTTATTAGAGCCATCGTCTCCTTCTGGTTCCTCCCCGATTCTACCTACTTACACTCCCATCACTTGTATAGCCTCAGACTGATGACATCATCACTAATGACATCACATCACTGAAGACATCACTGTACTAGCCTCAGCCTCCCACTACTTCCTTGCTCCTCTCACAAGAGAAAACATTGTGTATGGGATAAACCTGGAGGACAGTAAAAGTGACTTGGTTTTGAACATCCTGATACTCTTAGCAAAATTTTTCATCCATGCGTCTAAATGGAGGGAAATGAAACCCCTTTTCTCTGTTTTTAAAAGGGACCTTGTGGACAATCATCTAAGTGCCTTAAAACTAATGAAAAGAAAACATGCAAAGTCTCTCCTCAAAGCTTATATAGATCTGGAAATCTTTGAGAACCTCTAGGAGGATTCGTTTATTATTTCAATTTAACTTTTATTTATTTTAGTATTATTTATTTTATTTTGTTTCCCTATCATACATGTTGTACTTTGTCTTTGTTACTAATGTACCTTATATGTTAAATGTAATGGTGCCATGTTATAAATGACTACCTTCAAAAAAAAAAAAAAAAAGACTCCCACTACTTCCGTAAACTCACTGACGTCAGCCGAGGACACGCGGAACATCTCCCAATCAGCTTCTTTCGTTCTCGAGCGCGTCTTGCAGCGTGGCTTGATTGGTCGGTCCAGCGCTTGACGTCTCTCGTCACTGGAGCGTCTCTCTATTTTTATTCGCTGTTTGTATTTCAGGAGAAGAAAGATGGCGACGTGGTGCGATTTTCCTAAAGCTGGCATGGAAATAGCCTTGTTATAACAGTCCTTAAACGGCGTGTAGCAACGATCCAGGGTATTGCCTCCGCGCGTGGGGAAGTGGATATGTTGCTTGAATTCCGGCAAGCCCCGGGAGAGGTTCGCCTGTCGATTAAAATCCCCGAGGACGATGCAAGCGGCTCCCGGATGGCGATGTTGATGTCTGTTTACGACCTCCTGCACTCTGCAGTATCCTTGTTGGCTTGTGTGTGTGTGTGTGTGTGTGGGGGGGGGGGGGGGGGGGGGGGGGTATATACAGCCGTGGTGATTACTGCTGAAAACTCGCGGGGCAAGTAGTGTGGGCGACTCATGATGGACATGGGCAGATGTTCTAGCTGGGGGAGAACAGGCCCGAGAGAGAACTGTGACGTGCTTCGGGTCACACCACTTGTTGTTTACCATAAAACAAACACCACCACCTTTGGATTTACCGGATTCCTCCGTTCTGTCCATGCGAACGGTGGTGAAGTGTTCGGCCGGTGTGACAGAGTGATCCGGGACAGAGGGGGACAGGTCTCAGTGAAATGACCTGATGTCCCTCTGGGCACAGCCGCATCATCCTTCGTCCTCATCAGATACTCCAGAAACAGGCTGACGGTAAGACACGCTTTTGGAAGCCAATACGATAAAGGATGGCTTTACCGATAACCAACCCACTTTGTATCATATATCATCTCGATAATATATAAGCACATGGACAGTGTTTGCCTCAGTGTAGGAATTTAGCCAGGGGCAAGGGCAAAAAGGCCCCCAAGAAATCCCAGAGTGCCCCTAAAAACCATTATCCAGGGGGAAAAATTGACCCAATATTTTGTCATTTTATTTTCATTCAATTAATTAAAAATTAATTAATTAATAATAATTAAGAAGAACACACACACACAAACAGCACTGTTGTTCACACTACGCTTTAGCAACTTTATGCACTAATTACTATTTTTTAAAGTGCCCCCAACATTTTATAAATGCCCCCAGTTTTAGACAGTGGGGGCAAAAGTTGCCCCCAAAATACTTTTTAAATTTCCTACACTGGTTTGCCTTCTCTCTCTGTTTACCTCATGGAGAAAAATCCTCCTGCAGAAACTCCGCCCCGTTCATTAAGGCTCGTTAAGGCTCTGGATGCCATTCTCCATGGATGTGCTCATACTTACAAAATAAAAATAAACAATAACAGCCGCCATCGGAGCAGATTCTGCCTCTGGAGCAGAACTTCCGCTGTGACGCGTTGTGACGTAAAACCCGTCACACAACGAAGCGCTTTGCCAGGGGAGGAAATGGGAGCTCTCCATGAGCAAAACAGAGAGAGAAGGTAAACACTGCCCGTGTGCTTAAATATTACAGAGATTATTAATGATACAAAGTGGGTTGATTATCGGTAAAGACATCCTTTAATATTTTGAGCTAGTATTCAATATGTATTGAGTGGCTGGTAAAAAGCCATTTGACCAGTGGACAAAAAAGAAACTTCTGGATCCTGGTGACTCTGGTCATCTATACCCATCCTTCACCGGTGGTTCATGCTGACCGTTCCTCTGCCCTCCAGGTAATGGTGGACGTCGATGACAAGCGAGAGTGGAAAGACTGCGCTGACATCACAGGCCTGCGGCTACCCCTGGGCTACTACTTTGGTGCCTCCTCTGCCACTGGAGACCTGTCGGGTATAAAACCTCAACAATCCATCATCTGAAGCAGTGGCGCCAAACTGATTTGAGTTTTCCTCCACATGCCACCCAATAGAGAACCGCAGGAATGAGTCCGGAAGTATGCTTCCGGGTTCGTCAGGCAAAAAGTGAATGGGGTTTAGAATGGGGATTTCACTTAAATGCATAAAATAATGTCTGTGGTTAACAAAAGTTTATGGGAACGCAAACTTTTATGACTTTTGGAACGTAAAGGTGTGGTGGTGTTTTTTTACACGATTTTTAGAAAACACTTCAAAACGCATAAAAGTTATTCACATTTGTGAAGATTATCATGCTGAACCCAAATTCATGTACCCATAAACCTTTTCTAACCACAGACCTTATTTTTATGCATTTAAGTGAAATTCCCATTCTAAAACCCCATAGACCTTTCCACTGACGAACCAAAATGGCGGCTATTCCTGCATAAGCCTACAAAAATACGTCCTCCCTGCGGTACACTATCTGCTCTCAAGTGGGCCAGGGAGCCCAACCAGCTCCAACGAGACAGTTGAAAATGTCCTTTGCTGTTGTGGTGTCTGTCACCGGCACCAAGTCGAGGAAATCCTGGGTGACACTCCAAGTCTCATCCACACCACACATGAATATAGCAAGTTGAGCAACATCTGTAATGTCCGTGCTCTCATCAATTGCAAGCGTAGATGCATCAGGGGTAGTGCAGTGGTAGATTGCCTGCCTACCAACTCGAGCAAATCCAGGTGGGGGGTGGTGGTGGTGGTGAACACACGATTTGATTAAAAGAAGAAGAAAAAAATCACTTGCAACCGATTACTTAATGTTATCCTTAATTTGGCTGTCCAAATCCCAGATTACTTAATGTTATCCTTAATTTGGCTGTCCAAATCCCAGATTACTTAATGTTATCCTTAATTTGGCTTTCCAAATCGCCAGCAAGATACCAAATCCTATCTGCCACAGGGTTTCTGCAGCCTTCACACCACGCATGTCTTCACAAACTCGCAGAATATGGCTTTGATGCGGACGCTATTTTGTGAACAATAAAATAGCTAGCTTTCATAGCTGCATCACTGACCTGGCTCTCAGCTACTACGGCTAAAACAGATCTTTGTGTCCTCAAACTTTCATTCAGGGAAAAAAAAACATTTTGGACGTTTCGGCAACTGCCTTCCTCAGTAGCTGCTGCATAAAGTCATACTTGATACTTTGTGTGGAAGGCAGTAGCTGAAACGTCTGGCTGCACTACGGTCATCATGTATAAATACAAATGTTTTTCCTGAGTGCTGGTCAGATTGTACTTTAACTGGAGCCTCTTGTCATCATGGAGTGATCCAACACCGGATTGAATTGAAACAAGAATGTTTGTTTGAGCACATTTAGTTCTATAAAACTTTGTTTCCTCAAACCTGCCTACAATTCATTTACCTTCTCTGTTCTCAGTCAGTTGTACTGTTGTTATTGAAACATTGAAAAGAAGGATTTCTGCAGTGCAGTTTTGCAAATTCGTCCTGTGGGCCTGAATGGACCGTTTGGCGGGCCGCATGTTTGACACCCCTGATCTATAGGGTGGATGACCACTGTGATCCTCTCTTTGCCTATTTAACTTAGCCTGTAAATTTCATGTACATTCAATGTAAACTCTTATTTAACTCTGACTGTAAATTCACGTAAATCCACATCCTATTTAACGTCTATCTAACTAACTCTAACTCCTCACCAATATGCAGCAGTGTTCAGGTCTGAATTCTTTGTGGGGTATTCATTGTCATGTTTTGCTCTAGATAACCATGACCTGGTCTCTATGAAGCTGTACCAGTGGACAGCTTCATAGAGATCAGGTGGAGAGGACGTTAGAAGAGGAGCAAGAGGAGGAGGTCTCCATCCCCAGTGTGGACAACATGGCACAGTTCAAAGGTATATTTATTTTATTTTATTTTATTTGAACCTTTATTTACACAGGGGAAGTCTCACTGAGAGCAATGCTCTCTTTTTCAGGAGTGCCCTGTTCACATTCACACACACATTCACACCTGGAAGCTGACCAGTACAACCACAGTCTGATCTGCTGGCCACTGATCAGCTCCACTGGAGCGGTTGGGGTCAAGGGCCTTGCTCAAGGGCACCTCAGTGGTGGTAATGAGGGAGGGGCAAGCGCTGGCTGTTCTCTTTCCCTTATAAAGAGCACGGTCGTTACAACTCATCAAGCCTTGGCCAGAATATTTGAAAATGCTAAATCTATTCACCACATTGATAGTCACCACTAGGGATGCAGCGGGATGAGTTTTTGACTGTATGATAACCTTGGACAAAAATACCACGGTATCGCGGATTCGCGGTATTGCAGACCTTTATGTCTGAAATATTCCCATACCTTGCGTTCTTCTGCTTCAGCCATTATCACACACACACGGTTGTAAATACAGTCAGGGACAGCTCCTCTCTATAGAGAGCCGCAGTAACGAGTCCGGAAATCATCGATGCTAACAGCCCTGGTTCTTCACAGTTTTCACCTATGGGAGTTTTGAATGGGTTTTTGGCGCGATGCTTCTAATAATCTCTCTGGGCAACGCTGGCTTAATCAAACGCGAACCAGTGTTTAGTAACATCATCTTCACACATGAAGACTACTTTTATGAGTTTTGAAGGTTTTATGTGCCGTTAAAAGGGTGGCTAGCTAGCAAACGGCTAAATGAGACTACACTGTTGAGTCGATGGAAATATATACGTCAATAACGTCACCACTCAAAGGACGAACACGGAAATTCTCTTTCCCTCACCTGGTTCAGCCCCGTTCAGCCCGGGGTAATCAGTGCACACATCAACAACAGTCCAGGTTGAGTGGTGACGTGACGTGGAAGCCTATGCGACAGTGTGTAGTTCTGGATTAGCTTAGCTCGAGCTTTTTACTTCTACGGCTCGCATTTAGGCTACAAAACTCATGAAAGTGGTCCTCGTGTGAAGATTATCCCACTGAACCTTGGTTCGCGTTTGATTAATCTTGCGTTGCCCACAGACCTTATTTGAAGCATCGCGCCAAAAACCCATTCAAAAATCCCATAGACAGAAACAGTGAAGAACCAGGAAGTTCGGGACTTCCGCATTCAGCCTACAAAAATACGTCATCCCTGCGGCTCTCTATTGTGCTCCAGTCTAGGTAGGCATGCAGCCAGGGGGAGGGGCCAGCTCCTCTCTACTGTGCTCTAGTCTAGGTAGGCATGCAGCCAGGGGGAGGGGCCAGCTCCTCTCTACTGTGCTCCAGTCTAGGTAGGCATGCAGCCAGGGGGAGGGGCCAGCTCCTCTCTACTGTGCTCTAGTCTAGGTAGGCATGCAGCCAGGGGGAGGGGCCAGCTCCTCTCTACTGTGCTCTAGTCTAGGTAGGCATGCAGCCAGGGGGAGGGGCCAGCTCCTCTCTGCTGTGCTCTAGTCTAGGTAGCCATGCAGCCAGGGGGAGGGGCCAGCTCCTCTCTGCTGTGCTCCAGTCTAGGTAGCCATGCAGCCAGGGGGAGGGGCCAGCTCCTCTCTGCTGTGCTCCAGTCTAGGTAGGCATGCAGCCAGGGGGAGGGGCCAGCTCCTCCCTGCTGTGCTCTAGTCTAGGTAGGCATGCAGCCAGGGGGAGGGGCCAGCTCCTCTCTACTGTGCTCCAGTCTAGGTAGGCATGCAGCCAGGGGGAGGGGCCAGCTCCTCTCTACTGTGCTCTAGTCTAGGTAGGCATGCAGCCAGGGGGAGGGGCCAGCTCCTCTCTGCTGTGCTCTAGTCTAGGTAGCCATGCAGCCAGGGGGAGGGGCCAGCTCCTCTCTGCTGTGCTCCAGTCTAGGTAGGCATGCAGCCAGGGGGAGGGGCCAGCCCCTCTCTACTGTGCTCTAGTCTAGGTAGGCATGCAGCCAGGGGGAGGGGCCAGCTCCTCTCTACTGTGCTCTAGTCTAGGTAGGCATGCAGCCAGGGGGAGGGGCCAGCTCCTCTCTACTGTGCTCTAGTCTAGGTAGCCATGCAGCCAGGGGGAGGGGCCAGCTCCTCTCTGCTGTGCTCTAGTCTAGGTAGCCATGCAGCCAGGGGGAGGGGCCAGCCCCTCTCTACTGTGCTCTAGTCTAGGTAGGCATGCAGCCAGGGGGAGGGGCCAGCTCCTCTCTACTGTGCTCTAGTCTAGGTAGCCATGCAGCCAGGGGGAGGGGCCAGCTCCTCTCTACTGTGCTCTAGTCTAGATAGGCATGCGGCCAGGGGGAGGGGCCAGCTCCTCTCTACTGTGCTCAGGTCTAGGTAGGCATGCAGCCAGGGGGAGGGGCCAGCTCCTCTCTACTGTGCTCTAGTCTAGGTAGGCATGCAGCCAGGGGGAGGGGCCAGCTCCTCTCTGCTGTGCTCCAGTCTAGGTAGGCATGCAGCCAGGGGGAGGGGCCAGCTCCTCTCTACTGTGCTCTAGTCTAGGTAGGCATGCAGCCAGGGGGAGGGGCCAGCTCCTCTCTGCTGTGCTCTAGTCTAGGTAGCCATGCAGCCAGGGGGAGGGGCCAGCTCCTCTCTACTGTGCTCTAGTCTAGGTAGCCATGCAGCCAGGGGGAGGGGCCAGCCCCTCTCTACTGTGCTCTAGTCTAGGTAGGCATGCAGCCAGGGGGAGGGGCCAGCTCCTCTCTACTGTGCTCTAGTCTAGGTAGCCATGCAGCCAGGGGGAGGGGCCAGCTCCTCTCTACTGTGCTCTAGTCTAGATAGGCATGCAGCCAGGGGGAGGGGCCAGCTCCTCTCTACTGTGCTCAGGTCTAGGTAGGCATGCAGCCAGGGGGAGGGGCCAGCTCCTCTCTACTGTGCTCTAGTCTAGGTAGGCATGCAGCCAGGGGGAGGGGCCAGCCCCTCTCTACTGTGCTCTAGTCTAGGTAGGCATGCAGCCAGGGGGAGTGGCCAGCTCCTCTCTACTGTGCTCTAGTCTAGGTAGGCATGCAGCCAGGGGGAGGGGCCAGCTCCTCTCTACTGTGCTCTAGTCTAGGTAGGCATGCAGCCAGGGGGAGGGGCCAGCTTCTCTCTACTGTGCTCTAGTCTAGGTAGGCATGCAGCCAGGGGGAGGGGCCAACCCCTCTCTACTGTGCTCTAGTCTAGGTAGGCATGCAGCCAGGGGGAGGGGCCAGCCCCTCTCTACTGTGCTCTAGTCTAGGTAGGCATGCAGCCAGGGGGAGGGGCCAGCTCCTCTCTACTGTGCTCTAGTCTAGGTAGGCATGCAGCCAGGGGGAGGGGCCAGCCCCTCTCTACTGTGCTCTAGTCTAGGTAGGCATGCAGCCAGGGGGAGGGGCCAGCTCCTCTCTACTGTGCTCTAGTCTAGATAGGCATGCAGCCAGGGGGAGGGGCCAGCTCCTCTCTACTGTGCTCTAGTCTAGGTAGGCATGCAGCCAGGGGGAGGGGCCAGCTCCTCTCTACTGTGCTCTAGTCTAGATAGGCATGCAGCCAGGGGGAGGGGCCAGCTCCTCTCTACTGTGCTCAGGTCTAGGTAGGCATGCAGCCAGGGGGAGGGACCAGCTCCTCTCTACTGTGCTCTAGTCTAGGTAGGCATGCAGCCAGGGGGAGGGGCCAGCCCCTCTCTACTGTGCTCTAGTCTAGGTAGGCATGCAGCCAGGGGGAGGGGCCAGCCCCTCTCTACTGTGCTCTAGTCTAGGTAGGCATGCAGCCAGGGGGAGGGGCCAGCTCCTCTCTACTGTGCTCTAGTCTAGGTAGGCATGCAGCCAGGGGGAGGGGCCAGCTCCTCTCTACTGTGCTCTAGTCTAGGTAGGCATGCAGCCAGGGGGAGGGGCCAGCTCCTCTCTACTGTGCTCTAGTCTAGGTAGGCATGCAGCCAGGGGGAGGGGCCGCATAAGCTGCACTCTGCAAGCGACCTGGGCACTTTGATTGCACAGCTTATACCGTGGGGAAGGTATGACGGCAAATCTTAGTGGTTTTGATACCGTAGTCACCACCAACTTCTCAGCACAAAGCTTGTATTCTCTGGCATCTTCACAGCCTTTGTTTTTGTTTTTGTTTGTTCGCTTTTTGCTTGAAAGGTTGGTGCTCAATAAATTGGGAGGGACAAACTGGAGATTTAAATTATGAAAAATTCTGCAATATTCCATGTTTTACATTTGATTCCATTTGATTTCCAAAGTAATAGACCTTATTCGCTAACCCTGGATGCACCATATTGTTGACATACCGTCCTGCGCGCACACAGCGCTGCAGCTGACAACTAGTAACAGCCTTATTGTCGTTTCTGTTCCATTACAAAATAGCGATGGTAATGACAGCAATAAAAAACCCACAGTTGTTGTTTGTATGCTGCCGTTAATGCCTGTAATAAATAAACAAAAGAAAAAACGAGGTGAACAGACTTTGCTGTGAGGAGCCGTCAGAAAGTTTCACCTGTCTCTCCCAACTATCCACACACATCTCCAGTCTCGCTCCCTTCACGTCTGTGGACGGTAGAGATAGAAACAAACCACGGGGACTTTATTGCTGTCATTACTACAGCCACGTGTAACGCAGGTCACCATCCGAACACAATTGGAACGATACAGGTAACGCTAACAGCGGCTAGCTTCCTATAAACGCTGCTCCACATAGGCTGTCACTTAAAAGCTGCAGCAATATGTCGACAATATGGCGGCGGTGGGCGTGCCCGTACGTGAGTGACGTCAATCGAATAAGGTCTATTCCGTGATTCCGTCAGTTTTTTTTTTTTTACATTTTGCGGAAATCATATGGCCCTACTATTTGGATGATATTGCCCAGCCCTAGGTCAGGGTGCTCTGCAGTTTTGAATGTTGACTTTGTGGAGATAACCGTGTGATAGGAAGACAATCTGTTGATCATCTCCCAACCTGTTGCCTCGCAGTGGAGATTGAGGAGGAAGGCAGGAGCGCAGTCCAGATCTTCTTCACCCTGCTCTTCTCCGTCATCGGCCTGGCTGTCCTGGTAGTGGTGGGCATCGTCCTGCACGGCCGCTGGAAGGAGAACAGCCGCAAGCGCTTCTACTGATACTATTTTCACAATGTATGTTTCTTAATCGACATGCAACACAACAATGGTAAGACTGCCGTAGCTTTTACTCAGCCAGATGATTGAATGAACTCAATGAACAAACCACGTGCGTGTCGAGCCAACAGAACATGAATAGGTGAAGGCTCACCATCTGTGAAATGTGCTGGAGTTAAGTTGTCTTGTTAGTTTTGACTTTTTTCAGTGTTATGGAAGATAGAAAAGTGAAAGATTTAAAGTCGAGCTGAACCCAAAAATGGCTTTTCTTTTCTTTTAGTTCAAATACCTGGGTATGCAGTGCACCTATTTAATAATGTATGCCAAAAAAATCACAACAATCTAATTTCTTTCGTTTTTCACACTTTCACATCAAAAGTTCATTTTTCAAGATTTCATTGATAACAGTAATGTACAGTTTGCTGACGTCACCTAGTACTATCAAATTTCTACCCCATTTCAACCAATCATATCACGACATGCAGCTGTCAATCAAATCTTCATTTCAGGATCATTTTCTCTTCCAAATGAAGTAGAAAATGGCGCCTAGTGCCTGTCATCTGGCAGAATTCCTATCCCATAAGCTAACTACTAACTTGGCCAATTGTTAGAAACATGAACAAAAAACAAAAACTATAATCTCTAAGAATGCAAAGAAATGTAACTGGCTCGTTAAAACGCGCATTCCAGCGATGTCATGTTTACAGCAGCGATAATGGCGCGCGCATCCGAGAGCTTGGTTGTCAGGGGTCGCACTTGGGACTCATATGCACGTGACGAACAGGTTCAGTTCACTTGGGACTCATATGCACGTGACGAACAGGTTCAGTTCACTTGGGACTCATATGCACGTGACGAACAGGTTCAGTTCACTTCGGACTCATGCACGTGACGAACAGGTTCAGTTCACTTCGGACTCATGCACGTGACGAACAGGTTCAGTTCACTTGGGACTCATATGCACGTGACGAACAGGTTCAGTTCACTTGGGACTCATATGCACGTGACGAACAGGTTCAGTTCACTTGGGACTCATATGCACGTGACGAACAGGTTCAGTTCACTTGGGACTCATATGCACGTGACGAACAGGTTCAGTTCACTTGGGACTCATATGCACGTGACGAACAGGTTCAGTTCACTTCGGACTCATGCACGTGACGAACAGGTTCAGTTCAACTTTAATGTAAACAAAGAAGAAAAAACCTCATCAGCCTAAATCACAAAGGGGGGCTACAGAGTACCGCAGAGATGACATGTTTTTGTAGGCTTAACCCCAAATCGCCGCCATGCTGGTTTGTAAAGGGAAAGGGCAATGGGATTTTAGAATGGGGATTTCAGTTAAATGCAGGAAATGAGGTCTGTTGTGTTCAGCAGGATAATCTTCACAAACGAGGACCACTTTTATGACTTTTTAAACGTTTTCTGAAAATCGCATTTAAACAAAACACATTTGTGTTTCAAAAGTCATAAGAGTTGTCTCCGTTTGTGAAGATTATCCTGCTGAACACAAATTTCTACTCCCATAAACCTTTGTTAACCACAGACCTTATTTCCTGTATTTAACCGAAATCCCCATACTTAGAAGCCCATTCACTTTTCCCCCTACGAAACCGAAGTGCTACTTGCAGACTCATTCCCGCGGTACTCTAGAACTGCGGCAGGGTTGGTAAACATGAGCGAGCTGTGTGCAGTTTACTGACCGTCACCTTACCCGATTTCTGGGTATTCAAACTATTCAAAATGTTACCTCTCGCTGCCACTTGGGGGCTGTCAAGAGTTGCCGAGTGCAGCTTCAATCTGGATGCTAGCTGCTGAAGACGAACAGTAGTACTGTGGATCTCAAAAACCTCTCATTGCACTGATTTGAAATGTCCATGCGGGAACATCTGATTGAACTCCCGTGGCTTTCAGAGAGCAGAACCAGGCAAAGCACTTACGTCAGCAGAACATTGAGTCTTTCAGAGAGCAGAACCAGGCAAAGCACTTACGTCAGCAGAACATTGAGTCTTTCAGAGAGCAGAACCAGGCAAAGCACTTACGTCAGCAGAACATTGAGTCCATGTTTGCTGCAACAATATTCATGGCTCCACCATGTTCTGTATTGTACTTTAAACTAGGAGCAAGGTAGAGGATACTGTCTCAAGTGCCTCGCTAGGACCAATGAAGACGTCACACGTCTTACTTTACATGTCACGCCCTAGTCTTGAGGTTTGAGCTTCACCTGTATTTTGCGTGTGACATTGCACAACCTCACTCAGTTTTTGAAGTTACTGTTCGTTCTCAGTTAGGATGTGATTATTTCAAAGTGTTTCCTGGGTCTGTTTTTAACTGCTGCCAACCAATTATTGTCCTTGGCACCAACTTTCATGTCCGCGCATAAACTAATCCTGTCAAACTAATCCTTTCATCAACTAATTCATTTGTGATCAGTTTTCTTGTGGATTTATTTTATTTTGATTTTTGTTGTCGTATGGGGAAAATGTACTGGTTATTTAAATGTCCATCCACCATATCATCAGTCAAATGTGAATGTGAGTAAATTGAAAGTATGTATGAATGCTATTTAACGTTCAGCTGTTAAACCTGTGATATACTGTCAGGCTTTTGTTGCCACTCATGCTGGTGCCTTACTCAAGTTTCTCTGAGATCAGGGGCCGGTTGCACAAAGCACCTTAAGTTAAGATTTTCCTAAGATTCCAAGTTAAGGTGTCCATAAAATAAAATCGGTTGCACAAAACACCCTTAAATCTTCTCCTTAAGGTTAAGCATTTTAGGGAAAACATAAGCACAAGATTTAAGGGTGTTTTGTGCAGCCGATTCTATTTTATGGACACCTTAACTAGGACTCTAAGGAAAATCTTAACTTAAGGGGCTTTGTGCAACCGGCCCCAGGGCGGGTTTCACTCTGCAGACGCCACTTCATTGTTCAGTGTTATGATTGTGTTGAGCAATGACTTTAAAAAACTCTCTCGTAACGGACAAGCCCGTCTTTTATTGTCACACGAACACCACAATACATGCATGCGGCCACAACACACTCATGCTGACGGTGGCCGGTGAAAAGTGTCCTCTGCATTTAACCCATCCAGGCATGTCCTTTCCTCCGAGGGGCAGGCCAGGAGCAGTGGTCGCTTTCTCGTACAGCGCCCGGGGACCAACTTCGGATGTTGTCGTCACTGGTCGGATGACGATGACGATCTGATCTTCTGCATGTTTTTAGTGGGGGGGTTATATGTGGAGGAACCCCCTGGGGGAGCACGGGGAGAACATGCAAACTCCACACAGAGAGAAAGGCCCTTACGACGAGATAACCCACCTGGGCAGTAGGCACTGAAGATATGGGGGGGAACACAACCACAGCGCCCACAGTGTCCCAGGCGAGAATCGAACCCAGGACCTTCCAACTGTGAGGCGACAGCGCTACCGACTGCGCCACCGTACCCGTTAATCAAGGAAAGTAAATCTGTCAGAAATCAAAATTGCTTTGCTGGGAGATGGTTGAAAGAAAATAATTTGGCTTTTTCACAGCAGCCATTTTGTGTCTCAAAGGCAGGAAGTAACACAGGTGCAACCAAAACTTTAATGAGGGCCCTGGAACGCTTACTGCCTTTTAGACACAAAATGGCTGCTGTGAAAAAGGTCACTTACCAGTATCAAGCTGTCTAGAATAGAGAGCCCCAGGGATGACGTACTTTTGTAGTCGGAACGCGGAAGTCGCAGACTTCCGGGTTCTTCACTGTTTCTGCCTATGGGATTTTTGAATGGGTTTTTGGTGCGATGCTTCAAATAAGGTCTGTGGGCAACGCAAGCTTAATCAAATGCGAACCAGTGTTCAGCAGGATAATCTTCACACATGAGGACCACTTTCATGCGAGCGCTAGAATTGTCGCATAGGCTTCCACGTCACGTCACCACTCAACCTGGGGTGTTGTTGATGTGTGCGCTGCTGTGCACTGATTACCCCGGGCTGAACCAGGTGAGGGAAAGAGAATTTCCCTGTTCGTCCTTTGAAGTGATGACGTTATTGACGTATAATATCCCCGTCGACTCAACCGTTTGCTAGCTAGCTGCCCTTTTAACGGCACGTAAAAGCTTAAAAACTCATAAAGGTTTTTAAGCGCCCACAGCGTCCCAGGTGGGAATCGAACCCAGGACCTTCCAGCTGTGAGGCGACAGCGCTTACCACTGCGCCACCGTACCCCTTGGGTTTGGGTTAGGGTTAGATAGTGGGGCACCATAGGCAAGTGACATTTACTTTTTGTCTCCTGATAGTTGAGTATTAATATTAGACTATCCAAATAAAGTGCTACAAAGTGTATGTTGTTACATATTCATCTCAGCACTTCTGTCCCAGTGTGTATTTATCTTGAGAGCATCGGTACAGACGACTTACTAAGACCAGGGGGACATTTCATGGCCTAGTTCTGGTTGTTTTACCTGTGAAAAACCTACCTACCCTATTGAAAAGTACTGTCAGTACACAGTGACACTATGAGTACTTCATGATATTCTCCCAAAGACATGATGTACTTACAGTTAAAGTACAAAGTGCACAAACGTAATGTACTTAAATCAGCGTGCATAAAAAAAAGATATCCAGCACTCTGAAATAGTCAATTATTTTTCTCATTTTCTGCAGGCAAAGTTATATAATGTTATAACACCACGTTGTATATTCAAACCTGTGAGTTTATCTCTCGGTGAAAACACAAGTAAACTGGAAAGTTTACTTTCTGGAAAAGTATTTATTTGTACACTTTACCTACATTGTGCTTTAAATTGTTGTAAAATCAAGCAAAAGATGGAGATGTCCATTTAGTGTTACTGTGTACCTACAATACTTTCCCATTTGATAACACTATTATGAAGTTACCAACAAAAAAATCTGCAATTCCTGGGAAAGTTTGCGTAACTTGAAAATGTTTTGTATTTAGGTTGTTATGGAGGCTGTTTCATATGTGTGTGTGTGCATATCAACCTGTAAGCGCCTATTATGAAAAGCACTTGTTAGTTTCTGGTCATCTTGAGTTATTCAGTTTACGGACGAGCACCGTTCCTTGAAATTTGCCCTGTTGATGATGGACACCCATATTGTTGTCGTTCTAGATTATTTGACTATATCTAATCTTATAGTGTACTTCTGTGTTTTTTTATATAGTTATTCAGTTTACTGCATACCAAGACTAGTGAAAATTATTTATTGCACCATGAGCCACCGTGGGGGAGATTATAGCCCATACAGTTGATTAAGTGTGAATGCTGTTTATTTTTAATGAGACTTGTGAAATCTACTATAAATCTGCCAATCGAAACTCTTCTCTGAACAATGCAAGTGAAGCGCATGTACTCTTTTCCTGCTCCTGTGTCAGACCTTTTTCACAATAAAAGTTTCTATGGTGATCTGCCTCATTTAAACATGTCTGTTTTTGGTAATACTGTGTGTCAGAATCAGATCACTGTGTGTGTGTGTGTGTGTGTGTGTGTGTGTGTGTGTGTGTGTGTGTGTGTGTGTGTGTGTGTGTGTGTGTGTGTGTGTGTGTGTGTGTGTGTGTGTGTGTGTGTGTGTGTGTGTGTGTGTGTGTGTGTGTGTGTGTGTGTGTGTGTGTGTGTGTGAGAGAGAGCAGCAATTAGCCTCAGCATAATTCGAGGCTCTTGGACTTTCAGATATGTCATTTTACTGTGGGTAAACAGTAAAACAGTACAGGTTTTATGATCTGCAGGGCACTTAAACTTTCTTCATTCCTTAAACAAATGCTACTGGCTGCACAACTGTCGCTTATGCATAGGACCATTAGGATGGGAATCTCTACTTGCAGTTTTATTTGATTAATTTGCTTATTATTTTGACCAAATTTTATATTCACAGATCCAAAATTTTAAGCACAAAACCACACTTTCCAGAGCTATGTATATCAAACATTTCAACAATATCTGAATGTACAAACAAAAAAGCTGTTAAAACGTATAACCACTTCAAGCTTGACAAGATATTCATTCAACTATTTTTCTTTATTTTTTTTGTCATTTTCAACTGTTGTATAAGACTATTGTGAACTTGCTGATATTGTTACATGCGTGCTTCCTGCAATAAAGGTTGTTTTGATATGGGTTTAATTTGGGATGGCTTATTGATCTTAATCTCTTTGCCAGCTCTCTGTGATACATTAATATGAAAGCCTTGTACAATTTTGAAGAAAAAAAAGGATCAGGAACTCTGCCATTTCAATCTATTTACAGATTCGAAAACACAAGTTAATGTAGGAAATTATTGCATAAAATAACTAAAGGTTAGGTTCATGATGAGCTCATGTTGCATTGAATGTAACATACAACATACATTGCTGCCTGCATTTATGTGGTAAATAACCAGTGTGTAGTGTACGAATGAGCAACCTTTTTTACGTGGGTATGAAACCGTCATTATGGAAGTGGTTAAGAGTGACTAGTGACTGAGGCTAGGGGTGATGGACGGCCCGCCCGGCTGGTTTCCCATGGACCCCTTGCAAAGGATCCCATGCACAATATCTTGTACAAGCACCTTATGTGGCTGGCTGGTATCATATCGTTACAATGCTAAATGTCAAAGATATATGTATTTCTCTCTCTTCTTTTCCTGTGTCTGAGGCTCTTTGTTTGTCTTGTTTGTTTATTCTTCTATTTAAAAAAAAATGAAAATAAAATATTGGGGGAGGGGGGATGAATAGAACATAGGCTATAGGCCTAAATTAATTTAATAATAATAATAATTTAATTAATTAATTTCCTTTGTTATTGTCATCTATAGTGGTTATTTGCATAAAAACAGACAGTTTGATTAGGAAATGATTGTATCTTTATCAGTGTTGGGGGTAACTCATTACAAAAGTAACATATTACATGTAATATATTACTTTTAGCAGTAACTCAGTAATATAACTTATTACTTATAGGATTTCAGTAATATTATACCAGTTACTTTGTCAAGTAACTCAAGTTACAAATTGAGTTACATTTGATTAAATCAAAGCACATATTTAAAAAAGATACAATCATTTCCTAATCAAATTGTGTGTTTTTATGCAAATAACCACTATAGATGACAATAACAAAGGAAAAGAATATCATTTAGAATTTTGGATTGTTTACACTGATTTCAAGGCGGTTGAAATTATTTTTCGGGATGGTTCCGGGGGCGGCAATGTCATTCTGCTGCTGCTGTTGTTTTGGTGAAAGTAATGCAAAAGTAGTGTAATAAGTAACGAGTTACTCTACACAGAAAGTAATATTGTAAAGTATGTATAATATATTGTATAATATGTGGTATATTACATTTTGAAAGTAACTTGCCCAACACTGATCTTTATTTAAATATGTACTTTGATTTAATTTTGTGAGTTACTTGACAAAGTAACTGGTATAATATTACTGAAATCATATAAGTAATATTACTGAGTTACTGCTAAAAGTAATATATTACATGTAATATGTTACTTTTGTAATGAGTTACCCCCCAACACTGGTTACATTACACCACTGCTTCTAATCACAGTCGGGGGGAAAGATATCAGCGGATATCATGCAGCAACAATTCTTTGGATGCCAACCGCCATTAAACACCAAAGAAGAAGAAGCAGATTTCCGATGTGTTTTGAATATGCGTCTTGAGCGAGCCGTTGCAGTCAGTCATTGCATTGCGCATGTGCAGTCGCAACGGTCCTAGCTAGCGCGTTGATTTAACCACTAGAATCGTCTGCAGTGCTTTGCATCGTCAGTTTACATGGGAACACGGAATTTGCATCACTTCCAAACATTTGCAACGATTTGCTTGACCACAATGAACAAAGAAGAGGTAAGACAGGTTTATTTATGCCCAGGTACTGATATTTATGGCGAATGATTTTGGGTTGAGTGTTTGTACGGTTGTGTGTTTCGCCCGGCTGACGGCGGGCTTCTCTCTGTAAATTAACGTTAGCGAACGTTAGCTAGCTAGCTTAGTTATTTTTCATTATAAATGTTATCGGTGTTGTAGCAGTAATTTATCTAATTTATCGCCGTGTTATATCGTTAAATTTGGGGGAATTGAGCAGGCTTCTTCGAGTTATTACCGTGACTTTTGGATGTAACTTAGCTGGCAGCCTGGGGGCAGGACGGAGCGGCCGTGATGACACCTGTCCAGGGGCTCTATAGCCTGTTAGGTTAAAAAAGAAAAGGCCGGGGGGAGAGGAGGGGGGTGAACACAGGTCGTGCTGCACACAAACTAACATTAGTGACAATGTGACAGTGTTAAGATATCATTAATGTCCTTTCACGGGTTTTAATAGTTCCAACGGGCCGCAGCAACGAACGTCACAGCCAAAGAAGGCCTTCTTCCTCATCGTTCCGCTGCGCAGCCTGGCTGAAACGTTCGTTGCTGCTTCCCGGTTTGAGGAACTGTTAAAAGCTGTGAAAGGATTTGGAGTGCTGGCTTTTCTCTATTTACTGAACTCTTTGCTTGCCCTGCACCCAGTGGGTTTTTAATCCATTTTGAGTGTGCTCGCTGCCGTGAGTTTCTAGTGTTAAGATGTGACATAGTCAAACATGCGTTCTCAGTTGTTCCCGTTTGCTTGGCCCCATTCAATTGTAGACGCAGGCCAGGCGTTGTACGGGACGTAAACACAAATTTTGATTCGGTAGATTG
This sequence comes from Poromitra crassiceps, assembly GCF_964638095.1. NCBI lineage: Eukaryota > Metazoa > Chordata > Actinopteri > Beryciformes > Melamphaidae > Poromitra > Poromitra crassiceps. The sequence goes on from NC_139650.1 coordinate 9,366,483, forward strand.
ATAGTGTTCTATTACTACATCACCACACGGCCACCTTGGAAGAGTCGATTGTACTCAGCCATTGTACTCGATTAACAGGTGATTACAATCATGATACAAACAGCTAATGAGCTGTGTGTAGGCTATTGGTATGGAAAATGCTTGTGACATCGTGGAAATAGTAGCCTACAGGCTGTTTATTTTTACATTGCTCCATGAAATGTCACAAAACATATTTCACTATAATGGCTGGACTGTGTTAATGAGAGATGCCTACACTCTCTGTGTGTGTGTGTGTGTGTGTGTGTGTGTGTGTGTGTGTGTGTGTGTGTGTGTGTGTGTGTGTGTGTGTGTGTGTGTGTGTGTGTGTGTGGTCTCTATGGTAGTCTCTATGGTAGTCTCTATAATCTGCTGGGTCTATATCTCAATGGGTCTGGGTAACACCAAGAAAGAAAGAGCAGCAATAGGCTAGTTGCACAAGTGATTAGACGAACTTCCGGTTTTCTTGCCAATCGGCGAGCCAGTTTCCGCTTTATCGGCTTCCTCTCCTTACCGGCCTGGTCGCTGTGCTAGTCGCTGTGTTTATCAAACTTATCTCTAACTATCTGGTTTTTCGACACTATTTCTGGAACTGATTACTGAATTTGGATTACGGACTTGGCTGAATGGATATTTGATTTGACCGCTGCCTGGACACGGACACGAATTTAATGATTGCGGACTTGTATGACGTTTAAGCTGGCTAAACTAACCTAACGTTAGCTAACGAACCCTTAGCTAGAAGCTAGCAAAACACTGAGAACCCCGAATGACAATAACAAGACAAGATGAGTGCTGTGAGGAAAAAGAAATATAATGTACGAGATGTGCACAAGTTACAAAGAGGTATGGGTGGCTCTAATGATCACTGCTGTGTGCCACTTTGCTCAGCTTCAAGTCGCTATAACCGTATGATGAGCTTCCACTGCTTCCCAAAAAACACAAACCTTCGTGCACGGTGGATACAGAAAATCAGGAGGATGGGATTTTCAGTGACCAAACACACAAAGGTATGCAGCCGACATTTCGAGGATAATCAAATCACCACTACTGCTAAGGGTAGACGGATATTAGAAGCAAGCTCCGTCCCATTATTGTTTGAGTGGAACAACTACACCAACAAGACACGAGCTGGTGTTTGGGAACGCCGACCTCGACCGTCAAGTCCGGGACCATGTCCGGAGCCTGTGCCGGATCCTGAGGAGGACATTCAACAAACAGTACCGATGGTTCTGGACCACGACTATGGTGCCAACCGTACCATATGTGTCGACCGGGAGCAGTATGAAGGGATGATGAGGGAAATCGAGGCGCTCAGACAGGAGCTCCAAACATATCATCTACAAAACACTTTTGGACTCCAGCGATTTGCTTCCTCCCCAGAAGACATCCGATTTTACACCAGGTAAGACATCTAGCATTAGTCTAAAATAAACCCATCAAGCTAATAAATAAATAATGGTATAGTTGTAAGATCAAAATGAAGCAGTTTTATTTTAAGTCCAAAATCACACCAAGGCGTGTCTCAATATACTTTCCGACGAATAACAGAATGAATAATACAATGAACATAACAAAAACAAAGTTAATACATCTAGTCTAAATGATTACATCAATGACTGCCCTCTCAGGCCCATGCATACTGTATATAATTGTGTATTTCTTGTCTTTGTGTTAAATATTGTAAATGTTAATATTTTGTCTGTTTTAGTGTATTGCCTTTTCTCTCTCTGGCTAATTAATATGTATTGATGCTTGACTTGCTTTTGTTATTATGTTTTGTTCTTTTGAAGATTCCCAACATACAATCATCTGATGGCATTTTGGAACCTGATCGAGGCAGCAACAGCCAAAATAGTTAGGGTCACCAGAGCAAGGAAAGCCGATGTCACTAGCACGACAACTGAAAGCCCTTTAACCAGACCAACTGTAAGTACACACACACACACACACACACACACACACACACACACAAAGTATGGGGCATGAAGAGGATACTTTTAAACAACTAACAGCTCATTCAACTTTTTTCCCTCCAGAAACTGTTGCCGATAGATGAGCTCTTCCTTTTCCTGACATACCTGTCCACCGGATGTACCCAGAGGGAGCTTGGCCATAGATTTAACATCCACCGAGCGACAGTCAGCCGAATCATTGTAACCTGGGCCAACTTCCTCTACAGCTTACTGGGCTCCATCTGTATCTGGATGTCACCTGCAGCTGTGAAGGCCACAAGGCCACGTGATTTTGACGGCAGCTACAGCAACACACACATAGTTCTTGATTGCACAGAGCTATGGTGTCAAACACCTTCATCCCTCCTCCTTCAGAGTGAAGTCTTCTCCACCTACAAGTCCCACTGCACCTTCAAGGCCATGGTGGGCATGTCCCCTCATGGAGCCCTGACTTTTGTGTCACCACTCTTTGAGGGTTCCATGAGTGACAAGGAGGTGTTTCGTCAGTCAGGTATTACATCACTCTTAACACCTGACATGGCCGTCATGGTTGACAAGGGATTCTTGGTGGATGACCTTGTGCCTGGGAGTGTTCATCGTCCTGCCTTCCTCTCCAAGAGGACCCAAATGCCAGAGGTGGATGTTCTGAAGACGCAGTCCATTGCCCGTTTGAGAGTCCACGTGGAGAGGTTGATCAGAAGAGTAAAAGAGAACAAACTCTTTGAGACCACTATCCCTCTCTCTATATCAGGGAGCATAAATCAAATATTCACAGTCGCATGTCTCCTCTCAAATTACCAAAATGGACCCCTGGTCAAGAAATGGAGATGTGAAAATTGAAAATTGTAGCCATAACTACCTCTTCTGAGGAACTTGATATGAACTATTCAGTGTTCAATGTACACTTTTCCACCCGACAGCAGCTAAATTCCTTTTAGTTTTAATTGGTAAATAAATTGTCTGATAAAAATGTATTTTGAGTGTTTGACAATTTAAAGGTGCAAGATAATAAAATCACAATCATATTAAGTTACAGTGGTCATTGTTAAGTTGTACAGTTGTCAAAAAGGGTCAATTCCCACAACATTCTGAAACTTTTTTGCCCTTACCTGGATACCAGGAGTGTTGTCTATTCATCCAGATAATTTTGGTGTGATTTGCCTATCTGATTTCACTCAAACAATTTAAAAAAAACTTGTCAATTTTTATCAGAAAAACGAAGCAAATTACACCAAAATAATCGGGATGGATAGCATTCTGGTTAAGGGGGATTTTATTTTTTGTGAACTGCCCCATACAGCTATAATTGTTAAAATTGTGAACTTTGGTTAACTGTATTAAAATAAAAACAGCAGGAGTCACTCAGCCAATTTACACTTTTATTGTGTTAACATGGTGGGAAGGCAGTGTTATTAATCATGAAAGCATTTCCCATTAATAGTGAAAGTAAGATGATTGATGCTCAACACATTTGATTTGCATAGTGTACAATATTTGATGTCTCAATCTTGAAACCTTACAGGCATTTCTGCATGTAGACATGGAAATAAAACCTGTCTACTTTCTCTCTGATCACCTCCAACATATCACTGTCCCTGTATATTCGTTGAATTAGTATGTCTTCTTCAGCTGAAACCACAAAATCACACCAATCCATTCCAGTTATTAGCATCTGCCCCTGCACTTGTGAGTAGTAAGCATGCGTTTGTTTTAGCTCCAATTTCCCCAAATTCATTTTGAGATACGGGCAGTCAACATAGCTCTTAACGTTTGGGCACTTCATCTCAATCAGACCAAACTGACATGGCTCTGAAGGGTCAAAGATCAACCCATCTGGAGATGCCCCCAGCCAAGGAGCATCGGGGTGGATTACAAATCCACAGGGGTAGTGGTTGACTCTCTTTAGCTGGCAATACTCCCAGATAGCATCTGCTTCCATTTCGAGCCCCCTCTTCATAGCTGCCGTCTGACGGGTCCCTTGCAGTATCCGGTTAGCCAGACCTTCCTCAGAGTTCTCTCTAACTTGACAGATCTCCCTGAAACGTGAGGCAGTCAGTCTAGGCCTCCTTAGGCGATGCCAGTCAGCACATGAACTTTGTGCTCTGGTAGCACACTCAAATTTCTGTGCCATAACCCAGGTGACCTCAAGACACTTAAGGTGTAGCTGTTGTGCTTCAGTACATACAAACATGGAACTGGATGGCTGCAGTCGGTAATTCTGAAGAGGCAGAGATGGAGGTGGTGGGGCAGCATGGAAGGACAGGTCTCTCTTTGCCGTCGCTTGTTGTTGGTAGGACAAAGGACTACCGACTTGAACCTTGCCAAGGGCAGAGTCAACTAGAGGAACTTCACAGCTGATGCTGCAAATCATCGGCGCCTCAGCTGCGGAGAAATCCTTATACACCTCTGTCACCCGAAAGACGGAAAGATCAGGCAAGTCCCCACTGAGGCCTTTGTAGAGTGTGCTCCTGTGTGGAACATAAAGGTTATATAAGTGGCGTATGCATATTTCCATTCAAACATTCATGTAGCATATTGCAATACAGTAAATCTATCATCACTGATGACATCATTTCTAGTTGAGTGACATCACTTCTGGGGAAAAAAGAGAGATAGATATTTTACCTCACACCCTCTGTTGTTGCTCTGCACTTTGGCTTAGCAGACAGCACAGTCATTTTATCCACAGGGCCTGGCTTTATACCCTATTAAGGTAGGGAGGATATAGATTAGAAAATATCACCAACAGGTGTATAATTATAGTGCAACAGGTTAATATGCATTTTTCTTGACTTGCCAAAGTTCTGGGCTTGTGCCATTGTTGTTCTCCCTCGGTACAGCTGAGCACAGGGGGGACCACTGGCACCTTAAGCTGGGAGTAATGTGCCGACTGGAACAGCAAAGCAACACAGTGGTTGCAGAAAGCTGTTCCCGCCACACATGTGCAACTGTGATGCATCAGCTCCACAGGACTGGAATCTTTCAATACCACCTGCAAAAAGTCACATGTCATAGTAAATACTTATTTCTCTTAGCTTGTTTCATTGTTTGACCATTCCTTTAGGATGCAATCTTGGTTTTTAAATAATATATATTTCTAATATTATTCATCTATTATCACAGACCAAATGTTATGTACTTCGATATGTTAAGAGCATGTTGTATAAGTCAAATGCACTAGATTGTTTATTTGACTCATGATAGCCTTGTACTTTTAACACCAGATTGCACCTAAATGAATGGCTGAGTAAAACCAGGGGCGTAGTGGAGGCTAAACACAAGTAAACACAGTTTACCCTCCTCTTTGAAATGAGGCAGATAGTTTACTCACCTATTTGCAGATCACCTGTATCAATTGCAGAGGGGAAACAAGGTGGATAAACTACTCACTATTGATAGTTTACTCACCTCTGTCTGTATTTACCACTACACCCCTGGCTAAAACATAGCTTATATACCACGACCAAGTGGTACAAAAACACATGCAAAATTATCTGATGAACAAAACGAACAGATTAACCCAGGTTCTGGGGATCAGCTAGGTCAATGTATCTGCCTACTCTAGCCACTCTTTTGAGCGTTCCATTACTAGTTACGTTGTATTACAACACTAGCTGAATCCCCAGAAACAACAGGAACACTGGGTTATTAAAGTAACATGCATATCGCATATAGCTTCACCATACACTCAAACTGTGTGGCTTCTCAGATTTCCTCATGGATCTGTGGCACAATGCCCTGATAATCATTTCACCTGTGCTCTGATCTTTGTTTGAAACTGAGAGAGGGGGGAGGTTAGTAGTTAGTACAACAACTAACAATGTGTGTTAACATTAATAAAAACAAGCTAACATCGTAAACAAACGTAATCTGAAAAAAATATTAAAACCCATCATTATTGACCAAAATCATGTTATGACATCGCTGTTGTGACATCATTCTAAAATGGATCCTGCCAATCTTGAACATATCCCAGGCTATGATAATCCCCCCAAGAGAAATCCAGTTTGCCTTTATGGGAAGGAAAATAATTCACTTTTTGTGTTTTCTACTGTACTTTTTACTGTACACTGGCATTTGAGGGGTTAAAATTCTGAGTAGGTATGACATGTTGGTATGAGGTATTAGGATGAAGTTAACAAACGTAACAAAAGCAAAGCATCAGCAAGGCAGCTTGAATCTAAACACTACTTACCCTCGTAGTTGTGGAGATAACTCGATATGTATAACTTGAATCCCTTCTCTCGCTTGCTTATGGGAGCGGGGGAACAGGCATTAACGATACGATGGACATCGTTTACGTTTATTTTAGGCAGATCTTGGAGACATCTCGTAAAAATTGGCATTTTTTAAGCAATTCGGTGGTAGAGAAGATGTTCGTTCTAAACCTATGGTTCCAACACTGTTAGCTTTAAACTAACGTTAACGTTAGCTTTAGCTAACGTAATAGCATATTAAGCTTCATACAAGTCCGCAATCCGTAAAAATTCAAGTCCGTGTCCAGGCGGCGGCCTAATCAAATATCAATTCAGCCAAGTCCGTCATAAAAATTCAGTAATGAGTTCCAGAAATAGTGTATAAAAACCAGATAGTCAGAGATAAGTTACATACACACAGTGACCGGGCTAAAGCGGAAGCTGTTGAGCCGATTTGACTGCAACCGGAAGTTTGTCTAATCACTTGTGCACAGAGCCTATTAGCCTCAGCATAATTCGAGGCTCTTGGACTTTGGACTCCATTGAACCATGATGCTAACGACCCAGGTTTCCCCAACGGTGGGCGTGACTTTCAAACTCGCACATGGGCTCCTCCGCACCATCCCTCTCAGCTCTCACGCACGTGCGTGTGCACGATTTGATAACGAGACGTGAGTTGATGGGCCAATCATAAATATTGGCATCTTTCAAATCTGAGCGGACACTATAAAGACACACTTGTCGATCTGCATCAGCATAATGTAGTAGTATACACCAGTAGTTCTCAACCTGGGGTCCGGGGACCCCCAGGGGGCTCCACCCGCTATGCCAACCACCCGCAATGCCGACGTTGGGTTTAGGCATGGGGGGTGGGAGAGGTTAGGGTTATGGTCTGGGGGAGGTTAGGTTTAGGCATGGGTGGTGGGAGAGGTTAGGTTTAGGCGTGGGGGGTGGGAGAGGTTAGGTTTAGGTATGGGGGCTGGGAGCGGTTAGCTCCAGCCGGTCCACCGACACGCTGCCGCCTCGCTCAGCTGGTTCTGCTTGTGGGCTATCGGCATTGCGGGCTGTCGGCACATAGACGGGGCAGCCCACCAGGAGTCCTCGAGGGAGTTCTAGGGGGTCCCCAGCAATCTAAAAATAGACTCAGATTTGGGTCAGATAGACTAGATCTCATCAAAGGGGTTCATGGCTGTAAGAAATGAGGGCTGGTTGATAAGAAAAAGGTTGAGAATCAAAATGGTTTCACTTTCTGTGTGAACTAGCGTTCTGTGAACTAGCTAACACTCTTCTTAATGTACTGCAGGTCCATCCAGTGCCTCCTGCAGACACCTGTGAGACACCTGTGTCCACCTGGGACAACGGCCTCCTTATGGTAATCCATGCTGTTTATTTGGTCTTAATCTGCTGTGCTTTGGCATTGGAGTGTGTATTTAATTAAATGAAATTTTATTTTTACTTTCACAAAGGCAAATATTATGGAGAAAGAGGAGGATTTGTACAAGATCCTCATGGAGGAGGAGGAGGAGGAGGAGGAGGAGGAGGAGCAGAAGGATGAGGAGGAGGAAGAGGAGGAACTGCCCCCGGGGTTCTTTTCATTTGCAACGGTCATCTATATAGAGGATATGGATGAGCAGAAGGGAGACATGTTGCGGCTCTGCCCTGAGATGGAATATGTCAAAGACATTTATTCCTATCTGATCCTCCTTGAGGTAATCCATTCTGTTTATTTGCTGTTACTCTGATTCAGATTCAGATACTTTTATTGCCACGCAACCAGGTTGGTAGTATTTAGTTTCAGTACATGATGTCGTTGATGTGCTCTGCTGTGTGTCTGCAGTGTGTATGTTATATTACAAGTTGTTCTGTCTCCATAGGTGCAAGAGGCCGTGCGACCCAAGTACCTGGAGGGGTATGAACAGCTCACTGGAGGCCACCGAGCTGAGATAGTGGCCTCAATGATGGAGGTTCATTCCCACTTGCAGCTGCTTCCAGAGACATTATTCCTCACGGTCGCCATATTGGATCGCTTCCTACAGGTACAAACTGTAAAAAAAAAAATCTTGTTTAGCTTTCTGTGTGAACTAGCTTTCTGTGAACTTTTTTTTCCTGTACATTTCCAACAAATGGACTGTACATGTAATAATAATAATACTGAAGAATGCCTTGTAACTTATTTAAAACAGAAATAATGTTTCATGTTTGTTAATTTGAGTATATATTTTAACTAAAACTGTCGGCTGTGTTTTTTATGTGTTTTCTTATATGTGCATTGCTTTGCTGCTTGTTTTTTCGATTATTTTTTTGTAAAGCACCTTGAATTGCCTTTGTGTATGAAAGGTGCTATATAAATAAAATTTGACTTGACTTGACTTGACTTTGAACTAGCTAACACTGTTCTTAATGTGCTGCAGGTCCATCCAGTGCCTCCTACAAAGATGAAGCTTGTCGGGGTCACTGCCCTCCTGTTGGCCTCAAAGTACGAGGAAATCTACATTCTGACTCCGAAGATCGCAGACTTGGTGAAGATGGCAGAGGACGATACAGTCACAAAGGCAGCGATTGAGGAGATGGAGCGTTTCATGCTCAGGAAACTCAATTTCCACCTGGGACGTCCTCTGCCCCTAGATTTCCTCGCATGGGCTTCAAAGATGGCAAGGGTGAGTTTGTCTGCTAAATACCTCCCAACACGTTGTGGATGAATACTACATGCCTACAATATATACACACATATATATATATATATATAATGAATAGATGTCGGAGAGTTTGAATTTTGTCTCCTGTCTTCATGTAGTTGATGTCATCAGTGCTCTCAAAGTGATTGTCCTCTGTCTGTCTAGTCTCCTGCAGAGACACAAAAGCTGGCCAGGAGCTTCATGCAGTTGAGTCTACTGGACTATGACATGGTGCACTATCGACCATCTGAAACGGCTGCTGCTTGTCTCTGCCTCTCTCAGCGGCTGCTGGACGGTCTGTGTTGGGTGAGTTTACCTGAAGTCTAATAGGGCTCCAGATGGAGTCAAAGGTTGACTGAAGCAAGTCAACATGAGTTCATAAGACTTAAAGAATGAAGCAACACATGAGTGAATTGATGTCTCTTGTCTTGTGTTGCAGTCTGCTACGCAGCAGCAGTACTCCTGCTATGATGAGGCCCACCTCATGCCCATAATGCAGCGCATTGCACACAATGTGCAGCAGTTGACGGTGAGTAGTTGGTTGCCAGCAGTGCAGCGTCAATAAGATGACATGGCTTTTTAGCATGACCTCATTCCTTGTCTTTCTCTCTCCAGGCTGTTCAACCCATGTGTGGTCCAGGAGGAGACCAGGAGGATGAGGAGATGTGTGGTCCAGGAGGAGACGAGGAGGATGAGGAGATGTGTGGTCCAGGAGGAGACCAGGAGGATGAGGAGATGTGTGGTCCAGGAGGAGACAAGGAGGATGAGGACATGTGTGGTCCAGGAGGAGACCAGGAGGCTGAGGAGGACCTCCTTAAGGTAATTCATGCTTTTTATTTGGTCTTACTCTGCTGTGCTTTGGCATTGGAGTTTGTGTTTTATTTTATTTTATTTTTATTTTCACAAAGGATAATATTCTGGAGAAGGAGCAGGAGATGGCCGGGATCCTAGATTTTGATGGGCCTGAAGACCCACTTCCCCCCGTAGCAGAGGACCAGGACCTCCTTATGGTAAGTTAATCCATATGCTGTTTATTTGGTCAGTTTTAAATCAAAAATAGGAAATGGAGACAGTTACAAAACAAATATAAATGAAGAAACAGATTGGTGCACTTGCGGAGAGACAGTTGTAGCTTCCTCTCTTTTTTCCTCATTGTGAACGTTCTTTTTAGAATTATTTTCAGCTATATCAGATTAGTTTTGAAATGTAATAATTAAAATGTAATTCTACAGCATTTTGCCTCTGAATCATCAGAGACAGTCTGCCTGTGCCTACTGTCTGACTCGAGACAAACAGCAAAGAGACCGCCCCCTCTCCTTGTTGGGTATTTCCTCCTTGTAGACCAGAGGAAAAGCATGTGATTGACTTACTCTTCACAGGTGATGGTGGAAGCCTACCGCCGGGACGCTACCTCCAAAGACCAGCTGATCAGTGAGCTCAAGTCCAGCAACGAGCGGCTGGCGGCGGAGGTGAAGGAGCTGAAGCAGGAGGTGTTGGGCGTGCAGGGGGAGAAGCAACAGACGGAGCTGGAGCAGGTCCAGCTACAGAAGGAGGTGCTGAGCTTCCAGGAGCAGATAAGCAGCCTGGAGACTCACCTACAGGCTGTTCAGAAAGAAAGGGATCAGCTGGAGACCCACATACAGGTAAGAATAATCATCAGAATCAACTGAACAAACTTTACAAAGTAGTTTCATGATTTAATCAGTTTTTGAAGGCCAATGCCAATATTCTTTGGAGTGAAGCAGTTGATAGCCACTAGTTTGTACCAATATTCAATATCTTTAAATTTCGCTATTTTCTTGCCAGGAAAATGTGAAGGATTCAGTATACTAACTCCACCAAAAGAATGTTATTTTTAGTAGGGTGGAAAAGCCTCTGAAACGACATGTTGTCCATGACACACACAAAAATTTAACTGAAACCCAAAATAAAAGTATTTTAGGTGGGTGATCATTGATGTGTACTTAATGTGCCTGTTGCATATTGCATATTTAAATGACTGCTAGATACTATATGCTGCATATTGCATATTTAAACGACTGCTAGATACTATATGTAGCCAGAGATGACCTCTTTCTGTAAAACCTTCAAATAGGATCTTCAACAAGAACAAGGCTTTGGTCAGGGAGGAACCACCACGAGCTTTAAGTCCAGGGTTTGCTGTCTGTCAGCCGTTTTGTGTGAAGCCTGTTGTAAGTTGGTCTGCCTCCCTCGTCCTCCCCAGACTCTCCAGTTGGACCAGAGCCAGCTAGCAGCCGTGACGGAGGAGAACCAGGGACTGAGGAAGCAGGTGGAGCAGCTAGCAGTTGTGACGGAGGAGAACCAGGGGCTGAGGAAGCAGGTGGAGCAGCTAGCAGCCGTGACGGAGGAGAACGAGGGACTGAGGAAGCAGGTGGAGCGAATGCAGGGCGACGCCAAAAAGTGAGTCATGTCCTCCTCCACAGTGATGGCTTGGACCAAACCACATTCATGATACATATCTCTTGCTGTCAAGTCTAGTTTATACAACTACACAACATTGCTTAGCTTGTGAAAACATGTGAGAACCACTGATATAGACTATCTTTGGTAAGCAAATCATGTCAGCATGTTCTGTACATAGTTATCTACATCTGTAAATTGAATATATATTTTCTAAGCTCAGTAGTTTTTTTTTGCAGCACACGTCTGTGCACCTGCATTTTCAGTACCTATGTATGGCCTTCTATAGACCGTTTTAACTCAACAACATTTCAACATTCTAAATTACCCCCAGCTTACCTCCTGTAAGCTGTTAACTCTGTTAACCTTAACTCCTCCAGTGTTTGCTAGTACAATAGCTGACAGGATATAAGCTAGGTTGCAAACTGTTCTTCGGCAACACAATTCTGTGAAAACCGTCTATAGAACTGGTCATGTGAATAATACAGACAAACAGACAATTCATTCTTTTTGCTGCTGCAACAACCCATTTTCCCCCACGGGAATCCTTAAGTTTCATCCCATCTTCTAATTCTTACGTGCTTTGAACAGGGCCGTCTCGGAGCAGAAGCAACTGGGGAGGGATTTGACCACTGTGCAGAAGGAGATGAAGGCCAAACACAAGGCGTACGCGAACGCGGTGGGCATCCTGAGTAGGAGGCTCCAGGAGGTGCTGAGCGACAAAGACATGACTGAAGCAGAGCTGCTCAAACTCAAGGCCCAGGTGGCAGATGGAGGCAACAGCCATGATGCCCTACAGGTAAGGCAGCACTTTCTCCAACATAGACCTTTTCTTTTTGCAACAAGTATTAAAATAACATCATGTATATATTATATATTATACAAACTATACAATAATTCAATGGGTTCAATGACCTGTAGCGGTACTTCTGGCTTGGTCAGACGTTCCTACAGACACAACTGGATAGGAAGCTGGTGTTTTTTTATATATATTTTATTTTTATTTTACAATTTTCAGAACAAAAACAGGCTCAGACAAAACAGAACAAAACAAAAATATACATATATCAACATTCCAATGTTACAGCGTTGTGCTATCAGCCACATCAAGTGCTTCTTGTGCTTGTAAGAGATGTGCGTGGGAGGATCCCATGCAAGGGGTCCATGAAAAGTCAGCTGGGCAAGTTACTTGTCGCTTTCAACCTCATCGAAGTAGGCCAGAAATGGGTCCCAGATAGCCGAGAATTTCACAAGACAATTGGTCCTCAGGAACCAGAGTCTCTCCATACGTATAACCAAAACTTAAAAGTTAAAAGTTACTTAACTTAAAAGAAGGTGGAGAGGAAGAGGAAGACTTCCACTCCTGCAGAATGCGTCTCTTGGCGACGGAAGCTGGTGGGTTTTGAGTCCAGGTCGCTCCATTAGCGCCTCCTCCGGTCGGTAGGGGCGCCTGTTCAGGGGGGAGGGGAACTGGGGGGAATAGCGTGATCCTCCCACACGCTACATCCTACCGGTGAAACTCCCCGCTGTCAGGTGGAAAGAAGTGGCTGGTGACTGCACATGTGTCGGAGGAAGCATGTGCTAGTCTATGTTTCTCCCCAGATCGGCAGAGGGGGTGGAGCAATGACTGGGACAGTAGGGGGGAATTGGCCAAGTACAACTGGGAAAAAACGTGGTCAACAAACAACATAACATAAGACTAACGGTCACTTTTGCGATGTCAGGTGTTGATGCAGAGCTTCAGGTCATTGGCATAAGGAAAATAACTATTATTATGATCATCACAACAACTCACCATCAATCATTTGACATGATCAGCAAACTATCATGGCTTTTCTCCTCCCTCTACGAGCGTGTAGGAGGCCTAAGGCAGTGGGGAGGATTTGGTCGTAATAATAATTGACACTTTGTCCCAGGCTCATATTTCTTCATATTTTTTCTTTTAAACCTTGCACTTTTTAGTGTTGATTGCTTATAATGTTGACAATCTTGGAATGAAAAGTTTCTACTGTCTACTCATTGTAATGCATTCAGGAGAAGAGCGCCTGCCGAGTGACTAAAGTGTGGTGGCATATAGGGGTGTTCATCAATTATCGAAAATCGATAATTGATCGTTAAGGATTGGAATCGATCCTGTGGCATTTGGATCGATTTTTTAATTATTAAAAAAAAAAAAAAAATTGGACTAGGTTTGGGTGGAATTCGTTCCTCCTCGCCCCACTCCATTGCACAGCCGACTAACGTGAGGTGGAGCTTCATATAGTCTCTAGTTTTCTGGCTGGGCACGGGCCTTTGTGCCAACAAAACTGTTTTAAACATGGGAAATTCACACCGGCATGTGTCGGGGACAGCAGTGTTGGAGAGGAGACACATTGAAATAAAGAGTTCATTGAGAGAACACGTTGTCTTTCGTATTTTCTGCCATAGGCATTCATTTTGTAAAAAAAAAAAAAAAAAAAAAATATTGAAAATTTTCTAAGTATTAATATTATCGATAATCGATAATTGATCGTTAATTTTCACCAATTATCGATTTTGGAAAATTTTCAAAATGAACATTCCTAGTGGCATATAATTTATATATAATCTGTAATACCAATCTACCAATCATCTACCAATCTGTATATATAATCTGTGTTTATCTGTGGTCCAGGAGAAGATTGAGGCTCTGCAGACCGAGCTGCAGGCTGTGAGCCACAGCAAGAGCGTGCTGGAGAAAGAGCTGCAGAAGGTGATCACCATCACCTCCACAGAGCTGGAGGACTACCAGGAGAAGGTCATGGAGCTCGAGGATGAGGTATGCTATATAATTGTGAGTGAGTGAGTGAGTGAGTGAGTACACATAACTGCTATTCCTTTCTAAAGGGAGATCACAGTTTTCTCGTTTTTATCCATTGTTGTGTTCCTGATCACAACCCTGTCTTAGCAGTACATTTACACTTCTGTTGTCATGTTTATTTTAGATTAATTATATGAATCAATATCTAATTCACAGCTTCAAGAGGCGCGATGCTTCCAGAGGCGGATTCGGAAGTTAGAGGGTGCCAACAAGAAGCTAGCACTAGAGCTGGAGCATGAAAAGGGGACATTGGCCAGACTGGGGCAGTCCCACAATGCACTGCGGGAGCATTCCTACGTTTTAGAGACTGCCTTGGCCAAGAGAGAGGCAGATCTTGTCCAACTCAACTTACAGGTGAAAATGATTTGACATCTCACAAATTTCTTCCATTTTTCCTGCGGTAATTTTTTTTTAAATTCAGAGTATGGAATATGAATTTGATCATTTTCAGCGTCTTGAAAAATTATTGAAATGTACACAAAGTGTGCAAGAGAATGGAGGTGGGGAATTGTTCATCCTCATACTAGTATCTGGCTACACACATTATCTGATTGTCAAAAACCAATTATTTCACCAATGTAAACCTTTAATTAGATCAAAACAATTGAGATATAAAATCTCTTTTACAATTGTGACCTGGCCAAGAATGCCGCAAAGTTACACGTTGGCTTAAACATGTTGGCATGACATTGCCTTGTCACAATAGTCACAAGAAAACAACAGCATACATAGGAAAGAAAGAACATGAGAAAATAGTTGTGCATTGTGATAAGAGCAGCTTGTGATAAGGATTTCAGATATTAGAATAAACTTAAGCTACAGATACCAGTATTTGGCATGCATAATATTGATCATCAACCTGAACCATCAAATCCAGTCAAGAGCTAATAGTGATCCTGTTGCTTTCTCCCTTATTCTCTTCTTCAGGTTCAAGCTGTCTTGAAACACAAAGAGGAGGAGGGCCAGCAGATGGAGCAGGTGGTGCACACTCTACAGCTCGCCTTGGAGAAGGAGAAGACCAGAGTCAAGCACCTCAAAGAACAGGAGGTGTCCAGGTTCCAAGAGGAGCTGGCCGAGGCCCACTCCCAGCTCCACATCCTCCAGGATCAACTGGACGAGGAACTGGACAATTGTAGTTTTATCTACATGGACACTTTTTTGCCTCCCTAGCCTTTTATTATTTCCTTTCTCTTTTCTCTTTTCAAGAATTATACTACTTTACAAATATAGCTTTATTCTTTACTTACTTTAATTACAATGCCCATCTTGAGTTAGGCAGTTCTGCTGTTTTTTGCAGTTTTTTATTTTGATTTTAATGTATATAGTTGTCATTGTTCAGACTCGTGTTTTAATGTATATACCGGTAGTTTAGTTGTCATGGTTCAGACTCGTGTTTTAATGTATATAGTTGTCATGGTTCAGACTTTTGCCCTAGTTTTTGTATTTGAGTGTTGTGGTTCCCTGTCTAATTGTTGTAGTTCTGTGTGCCATGTTCTGTTTACCCCAGCTGTGTCATTTGTAATCACCTCCTTGTGTAGCCTATATATGTATCTTGTCTTCCAGTTAGTCCTTCGTTCATTGTCTTGTTAAATACACTTTTTACTTTGTTAAGTTCCTGTGTCGGCTGTCCTGCTTTTTTTCATCATAGTTGTTTAATAGTGTAAATTGGATGAAATTGAAAATGTTATCAAATGCAACCCATAAAATCAAAGCAGATGGTAATAGGCTACATGCACAACTTTTTTACTTCCTGAAATTAGTACAGCTTCTTTATTTCCTGTCCTACACTATTGGATGAACTGATTAATCAGGTGTGCCTGATCATTGTTGTGACTGCAGCACACCTGACATTAATCAGTTCATCCAATAGTGATGACAGGAAATAAAGAAGCTGTACTAATTTCAGGAAGTAGTGGAGTTGTGCATGTAGCCCATTCTGGTACATCTCCATTAGAATTCAATGTAGAGCGGCCTTTGGACAGTATGCTATCTTACAGCAGGGACTGCAAGAGAGAAAAGAGTCCCATCCCAACTTATCAATCCTGTTTGCTCAAATGAATTTCTGGTGTCAGTTACTGGTGGGAAAGTAGGAAGTGACAAAACAAAACTTAAGGGTAAAACTGTGTGTTAAACAGCAGCCAGCAAAGAGGTTCATCCATAAAATCTGTTGCAAACAGGTTTTTTCACTCGCCACTTCCACTCACCATGCCGGAGGGGAAATGTAGGTCTGAGCAGTTCTAATCAGTTCATCCAAATCTAATCAGTTCATCCCTGTGAGGTCACAGTGACCTTGAACTTTGACCTTTGAGGACCAAAATCGAATCAGTTCATCATTGAGTCCAAGTGGACGTTTGAGCCAAAGTGACCTTGAAATTTGACAACCAAAATCTTTTTTTTAACAATATATTGTGACCACCAAAATCTATTTTGTATGACACTTACTTTAAGGTGATCTTAAATGTCTCCCTGCAGCATGTATTGTTTCCCCGTGTGATAAGATCAAAGCCAAAACAATGCCTGGAGACAGTCACCTATGGGGGGCCGGCCAGGCAGAGCCTACAGCACAGCCAGTATTTCAATAGCAGAATGATGCCTCCACACTGGCACTGTTGTCAAGTTTAAATCATGTGAACTGTGATCAAGGAGTTTCATCTACCTCCAAGGTGGTGAAAATGATCTAATCAAGCATTGTCTTCCGGCCTGGGGCACACAGAACACACAACGGTGTTGTCAAAAGGCACAGGAGCCACTAGTTGAGGGACACTACACAAGCACAGCCAACCAACTACCCACATGGGGCGCAGTGCCCATCTAAACTCTGAACACCTGGTTGGCTAGGAGCCAGCTAGCCTTGAGACATGATTGGCCAAATGATATCTCTTTATTGTGTCTCTGATCAGTGCATAGAGAGGCAAAGTGACCGCCTACTTCCTGCTTCAGCACTGTACCAGGGATTTTTATCCGGCATTTATTTTCTCATAAACATTTCGCAAAATGATTATAAAAAATCGTTTTACTTGGTCAAACCAAACCGGTTCAGCTATATTTAGAATCAAGAGAGACCATAGAACATTTCACTCGTGTTACAACAAAGACACCGGTGATGAAGATCCAGTCCAAACAGTCCAAGTTACTGTTCTAACTTAACACTGTAAAAAAAAAAAAAAAAAATCCAATGACCAACTTAAAAAAGAATCAAATGGATTATAAACTCAGACAGGCTCAATATACCTGCAGTGGTTCATAAAGGAAACAGAGGACATACTGTACATAGAAGCATTCAGTATAAAAGCTTTATTGCAAGTTCTTAATTTACAGTTCTTCTGATATATGCCATCGTATTACTGAGAGGTGGATACACTGAAATCCAACGAATTCAAAATCCACACATACAATATTTGAAACAGTTGAAAACAGCACTATAAACAATGAGTAATGTCTGCCATGACATGTAGAAGTTATACATCTCATTTGTACCTTAGTTTTCAATATTAAGCAAATGCACAAATATAAATGTAACATACACACCCACAGTTCAAGATAATAAAGTATAGGGAACAAACAATGGGAAAACCTAAACATGCAAACTGTAAATTCTGAAGTAAGTAAAACAGACCAGAAAAGTACAAGCAAGGTCCAACATCATTCAGTCATCTCTCATTCAACCAAACATCAGTACGATTTTGACTTACAACTGATGTACATCTGAAGGTATAAAAAGGCTCTTTGGCTTTATTAGCTGGAGTTTCTGCTGAACAGTTGAGTCATACAAAAAGGGAAATACTTGTAATAAAGAGATCAATATGTACTCCATTTTGTCGCATCTAAAGATCTCAACAAGTGCAAAGAAGTGCCATCACCCTGGATTTCTAGATTAAAAAAAATGTTAAGTTAACTGAAATGAAGTGACAAAATGTATACAAAGATTCGTGTGAATCTGAAAAAGTGGTTCTTTAAGACAGAGGATACTATAAAGAAAACAAAAGAGCGTGTACAAAGAAAAATAACACTGTAAAAAACATTATGATGCAGCATTTTCAAGCACCGAAGCTGTGGGAGAAAAGGGAAGAGTTTTCCATCCAGCATACTGATTAAATGTCATAAAATACAGCTCCTATAATTTCTTGGATAAGGCACAGCAATAAATAAGCAGCAATGGATTAATACACACATCAAAGACACCTTAACCCATTGATACCTGATGCAGCATTTGCGTGTATATCCCTCATTTGTGTGTGTATCCCTTTAAGACCGCGTCTTAAAGGGATACACACGCAAATGCTGCATCAGGTATCAATGGGTTAACTACAACTTACAGAACCAGATCAAAATTCCATCAGCAATGAGACTTGAATAATACCCCCCCCCCCCCACCCATGACCAATTATCCCCTGTCTAAGCGGTCCTGGTCATCGCTCCTCCCCCTCTGCTGATCTGGGGGGAAGGGCGGGGGTGGGGGTGGGGTGTAGACCAGGCATGTCCAAAGTCCGGCCCAGGGTCCAATTGCATCCCGCGGACTGATTTTAAACGGCCCGCGGCTTGTCTCTCAAAATATACTATGTGGCCCTCCACACAGTATTGGTTAATCAAGCAAGTTCACTTTGCATTTTTTCCATTCACCTAACGATGACAGCACTAGCATATAGTTTGTAGACAAGCACCAAGTAGGAACAACACAGGCAGAACTAATGTTATCAGATGGTAAACAAAATCCTTAGAGTACAATTGTATAAAGTATGTGATTTTTTTTAATAACCCATACTGTACAATGCGAGAAGCAGCTGGCCCCCTAGTATTTTCACATGATCTAATCTGGCGCCCATTCCAAAAAGTTTGGACACCCCTGGTGTAGACTCTCACATGCCTCCTCCGATGCATGTGCAGTCGGCAACCGCTTCTTTTCACCTGACAGCGAGGAAGGTTCACCGGCAGGATGTAGCGCGTGGGAGGATCACGCTATTCCCTCCAGTTCCACTCCCGTCTGAACAGCCACTCCGACTGACCAGAGGAGGCGCTAGTGCAGCGACCTGGACACATACTCTTAATCCAGCTTCCCGCCCGCAGACACGACAAATTGTGCCTGTAGGGATGCCTGGTACCCCCCCCCCCCAACAACCAAACAACCAAACTACGAGGCTGTAACTCTACTGAGTGAAGGCAAGAGACACTTCTCCTGGTTTATATTTCTGCTGGTTTGGCATGTCAGAGACAGATACATTTAGGCTATTTGCATAGGGTCGCGTGGCGCTGTCCGAGGCACTGAGCATAGGAGACAATATTCCTATTTCATATTTTGGCCATGATGCACAAACACATGGACAAGATAAGGTAGGGAATTGTTCGCATCTACAGTAGTCAAAACGCTACTATACTGGCACCCACAGAGGGGGGGGGGGGGGGGGATCAGAAATAGGCAGGGCAGGATGATAACTACTGCTTTACTAAAAAAGATTTGCCCCCCTCGCCATTTTTAACTGCCCCCTCAGTCACTTCATCCTGGTGCCGGGCCTGCCCGGGCGCCCCGGAATAAAAAATGTTAGAAGAGAAAGATGTACTTGATGACTGATGGGACTAAAAGATTGGACATTTTCAATAAATTGACTGTAGAGTAATTTCTATACACATACAGCCCATTGAGCAGAAGAGAAGGGTGATTTTTTTTAAAGGTGTGCATCGTGCATTGTTGCGATTAGGGTTTGACCAATATTGCGTTTGGATGGAAGCTGCTGATATTCCATATCTTTAAAAAAAAATTAATCTAAAACTCAAGCATTCAGTGTTTCCCCCCGCAGAAGTGTCAGCTCAGGGAGGACAAGTCTCTGAAACAGCATTGATCATAGGACACAACCTGAAGGCCACAATTAGACTGAAGGCCACAATCAGGCCGAACTCGATCAGTTAGATTTTTGTACAAACTTCAATGAAGCTTCGTACGACGGCGTATTACGGCCATTGAAACAAAGAAAAGAAAAGAAGAAAGAAAATGAGCTGGAGGAGAGGGGGGAAATATTCGGGGAGAAAAAAATCTGAGATTAAAATCGTAAATTTACGAGGAAAAAAACTTCAGTCTGAGATTATAACGTCATAAATGTGTGAGAAAAAACTCTGAGATCTGAGATTAAAATCACACATTTATGGGGAAAAAAAATCTAAAAAGATAGTGTTTTATAGCTTGATAGTCTGAGCCCTCATCTGGGTAACTGGTCTGTATAGTGATTAGTGAAAGTAAGGTTTTGCCCTCCCACACAGGAGAGCCAAGTTCGAGTCCAAATAGCCTGTATTTTTGCTCTGATCTGGAATGTGTTGCACAAACACATTGATTTGGTTGGGCATTTATCTCCGTTTCAAACAGACACAACTGAATTTACCCTAACAAGGGTGTCATTTTAACCAAAAATATCTACTGCCTAAATAACAGTTTCACTTGATTTGTGTTGTTCAGTGACCCTAATAAGCTGTCATAGCTTTGACTGACATGGAGTCAGTATTTAATGACTGAATTTTCATTGTTATCCCTTTAGGCACATCTGATATCAATAAAAATCAAAACGGACGACAGTTGAGTATCAACATTGGACGATTCAAATAAAGGTTTACATCATCATTTTCTGTGCATATGTTTTGGATACAATATTGGTCTAACCCTAGTAGTGATTCTTGTTATCTTAGTCTTTTTCTTTTTTACATTTCATTCGACCTCAATGACTGAAGGTTGACATTTCTTGTAGTTTTTGTCACCCTTTTGTCATATTAATCAGACTGAACGATACTCCATTCTCCAACATATATATATGCTATATTAAATATAGCAGTGAGAGGCATCAAAGATAACTGATAGGAGGATTAATTCAGAGTGCATGCATTATTTCCATTGTGCATCTACCAACATTTTTTGCACATTCAGAGTGCATATCATCGACGGAGATGAAATACACACCCTGGCAGAATGCTTAATGCTGAATATTTGTTTTGGTGCAAACGAAAGGGGAAACAAAGTGTGAGAGGGAACGTTAAGTGGTCAGCGTTCATCTCTTGCCTTCCTTCATATAGGCAGGGATAGTTCCCCTGGCTGTAAGGCCCTCGAAGCGCTTGTAGGTGTAGTTGACGAAGACCCAGTCCTTGTTCTTGTAGTCGGCCTCGGGATGGCTGCTGGCTGCTGCTACGGGAGCTGGGGAGGATGGGAGAAAGGACTTACTGGACATTTGACATGGACTTACTTATTACATGGACATTTCACATGGACTCCACTAGATGTCACTTTTAAGGTCTGTTACTTTGCACTTTATCATTTATAATTGTCAAGATTGTCTTTCTGTCTGCTGCATATTTTGCTATTGCTGTGATCGCTGCGCTGCATACTGCACAAAGACACATTCCTCATCTGTAACATGTTTACTCACTATCTGTATTGTGCAATATAATACTCTGTGCAATTCTTCCAGTCGTTGCGGTGCGACCTGTAGTCACAACTTTTTGTGTGTTTTTAGTGTGTTTATTGGATTTACTTTTGTGTCTATTTTTAGAGCTTTTTTTAATGTGTCATCTTCTATGTGTGTGAGCTGCTGTAACGAGTGAGTTACGCCACTGTGGGATCAATAAATGCAATCAATCAATCAATCAATCAATCAATCAAGTATGGCTATTAAATTAATCTTGAATCTTGATGGGAGAAGAAAGAATGAACGATAAGCACAATGGAGAGAGCGTTGTACACAGATCTAGATTTTTTATTTATTTATGATACTCGTTTCTGTCTCACCAGTTGGTTCGAGGATGTCTGACTCAGGGAATTCATCGAAGTTGGATGTATCATCGATGCTTTTGATCTCTATGGTGATTGCTGCAGGTCTCTCTCTACATCGGAGGGGGGAAACATAAAAAGACAATAAAAATGTCAGTTAGATCTTTAGTTTAGTGTTTCTTCTTCCTATTAGGATTTTCTGATGTACATGTTTTCCTTTGTGTATTTTGCTGCTGTTATTTTGAACCGAGTGGCGGTCCTCCAGCGGAAGGACCAAACACAAACACTGCACTCTCTGAGTGCAGGCCACACACACTGCCCTCTACAGGCCACAAACACTGCACTCTCTAGCAGAATAGCACACTGCTAGAAAAACACAGACTTTACCGGATGTGGTCATAATCCACTCCTTCGAAGAACAGATTGCTCTTGATCTCGTCCACTCCTGAAGCCCCGGTCCTGTGGTCGGCCTCACAGCAAAACCTAAGAAAGCAGCACAGACACACATGTGATTTCACACTTCAATGCTGTATCACCTGTATAAATGTAAGGACTAAATGACTGGAATTTTATGTCAAAATGGTATAGCCATTTGTACTTTTAGTAGCCACCATGCTGCTAAGAGCAAGACTGATGTTGGTTACCGGTATGTGAGTGGGAAAAAATCAGCTTTGATCTGCCTGTCTGAACAAAGCTTTCATATTTTCAGTTGTGTAATTGCATGTGTGTGGTTGAGCTGTTTGCAGACCTGAGGATGAGGAGTTTTGCCCTCTCAGAGATGGGAACCTCTGGGGGAAACACTAGTGTCTCCTTCCAGTTCATCACCTTCTTATACGTCTCCTGAGGTGTCTCGGAGCAGAATGGAGGGTAACCTTGGAACACATCAGCAGACACACAAGCAGAATCAAGAGACAACAAGCACATCCAGTCATCCAAAACTCTGCCTATGCTGCACTAAGACCAATTCCTAATGCAAATCTTGCAAATGGTGGCAATACAGTGATTCCCATTCTCATTCATTTATTAAACAAATATGACACCAAACAGTGTCGAATTGCAAAAACGTCTTTTTCTTTTTTTTTTTGCAGTGTTGGGGAAAGTTACTTTGCAAACTAACTAGTTACTTTACTTCATTACTTGTCCTAAATAATATCTACCGGTATATATATATATAGAAATCATCACCAAGTAACAAGAAAACATCAAGGTAGCTTTCATTTAGCCTACCTGAATCACCAGTAAACTAGTCAGATCACAGAGGAAGCCTTAGCTGATCCTGTCTGGTCTCAAAAAATATGGTAGCCCGTACTCAACAATAATGTTTGACCCTTTTCTCTGTACTCAACAATATTGTTTGACCCTTTTTCTCTGTACTCACAACAATAATGTTTGACCCTTTTCAGTTCAAAGTCATGTGAATATTTCCAAGTTCTGCAAGCCGCCACCGCACAGCCAGCCTGCTTTTAATAACATCAGTGAGTCTCATCATTTTAGAGCAATACTTACTCGTGAAATGTAAGTTTGAAATAGTTACTAATAATGATTACATCAATTGAAAATCAAATGTGTTAAGTTACTTGTTAACACAGACAAAATCATCCGATTAGTAGCCTTGGAGTTCATGATCAACTTTGAGACATCACTTGTAAAACACGAAGAAGTATGTTTGGTGATAAAGTGACATTTGTGGAGAAGGCATACCAATCAACATCTCGTACATAATGACCCCCAGGCTCCACCAATCACAGAGTTTGTTATATCCCGTCTGCATGAAGACTTCTGGAGCGATGTAGTCAGGAGTTCCCACTGTGGAGAATGCCTTCGAGGAAGAAGAAGAATTACACATAACACAATCCCACAGGCTCATCTAAAGTACATTCATTTCCTACAATCAGACTTCTGTGCTACCAACTCACCAACTCACCCACCGTCTCACGAACAAGAGGTCAAAATTTATGAGGTTGATTGCAGGCTTTCAAAGCCGACCAGTCCTCGACCATTTGTCTTGCTAGTTAGCGATCTCAACTCATGATGTAACATTATAAAGGGCAAATCTATGGGTCTACTCTATGCGAAGCCAAGCCCTTAAACTGAACTGATTCTAATGAGACATTTCACCACCACCATCATCACCATCATCATCATCACCATCACCATCATCATCATCATCATCCTCATCATCATCCTCATGTAACTATAGGGATCCCCCCCCACCAACTATTTTTGATCAAATTTGCCACATGTAAAGTGAATATCAATGTATTGGGTTGACTGAGAATGGTGTAACAAACAACAGCCAGTAAGCAGCAGTCATGTGGACATAAACAGCCCATTGATGATGGAGGCTGAAGGACAAAGTCAAGAATTGAACACAAAACGGCTAAAGAACAGTACAATATTACTGGTATGCAGTCTCAGAACAAACACAACATGGCTTCATGAACGCACCACTGAGTCAATTCTTTCTACAAAACAAGTCGGGTTTCCATCCACCTGTTTCTATGCAAAATTTCAATTTGCGCATAAAGAAACTGAGTGTAAATGCTGCAAAATTCGCAAAAGCCTCCAAATAATTATCGCAAAAAGGTTTTCACGCTTGAGGGAGGTGAAAAAGTCAGGTGTATCGATAAAAGGAAAATGCGATATGTGCAGTGGAAACAGATGAAGTGATATTCCGTCTCTCCATTCAAAAACAACACAGTTTGCCTTGATCACTGCAAAACATGACATGCCGTGTAGCCTCCACAATAGACCTACACATGGCAAATAATGGTAAATACGCAGCACAATTCCTGCCGTGGTAAACAGAAGAAGACTGGGATATTAACTTTAAGGTGACTCACTTCTAGAATTGAATGAAATTGTATTCACTTACTATCTGCTCCGTGGATTATAACGTTATGCTTGCTGAGTTGCACCTGGTAATCCAGAAATGAAGTCTTGGACTATTTTCAATAATGAAGACTACTTAACAGCCAACGCCCAGTCTCGTCATATCACAGTGCACGCCCCCTTTCTTTGAGGATGTATAACCCATTCATTGTTAGGCTCGCCCCCTTTCTCTGATGCTGTCTCCTCACCCATTCACAGTTTACCACACATGTGGCAATAACCAATCAGCCCAAGGTATTCCTCTCCAGCTGATCCCAATCACCTAATCAGCGTAGTATATCAGGGTCCATGTTTACTCTGTTTGCTATGTGCTGTGTATGTGTCATTCTCAGTTGCTGATCATCATCGCTGAAGCAATTGTTTTCGCCCCACCTCCTCCCCTGACCACCACCATCGTCATGACTCCTGATTGAAGAATTCCCTATGGGGGATTTCCTATCCTATTCTTCACTGACGACGCCCTCTCATCATCTCAGGAGAGCGTCATCATATCATGGAGTCATACGCCAAAATTAATGTTGTATCATTAAAGCTTGTTATACTTTCTACTAGTCTCTCATTATTGAAATGGCGTTATGGTACCTTTGTCTACTTGTAGATCATCAAGAAACTTTAAATTAATAACGTTAGATGTGTTTAACAGAGCTGTATATCGGGTCTAGCAGCTGATCAGCAGCTCAGACAGCCTCAAACACCAGGTGATTGACAGCTCTATAATTCGCATAATAGCAGCAGATGGAAACGTGCATTATTTCGCATTTTCTTTTGCCGACTTTCTGAATCTGAATCGATCAAGATTTGCGATACCTTTGGATGGAAACCCAACTACAGCAGCCACTAGTTTTAGTTTTAGTTCGCTTCTTGTAAGCTGGGTTCTCTTTCATCCTCAAAGCAATGGCTGTACTCGCCATCAATGTTGCTCCAAAACGATGACATCTTCTAAATCACGTAATGCCACAGATCAACTCACCAACTGTCTCCTGTTCCTCTTCCACGTCTCAGCTTTCCTCTTTGAGTTCATGTTCTGGGAGGCTAGGTGAGAAAAGTCGCCAGATAATAGATATTAGATGAAACTGCAGCAAATAATAGAGAATAATGTTGTGTAAGCATAACAACCACCAATTTCAACATTATAAATGGTATAAAAGAAATTAACTCAAGTATGATGGTATGCACAATTGGACATAATTGAGAAATGATTATGTACAATATGAAAATATACAAAAAATATTTAAAATTCCTCCAAAATTCAAGATGTATGCATTATATAAGATGAGAACTAATATGGGGATGTGAAGAAAACCGGTGAGTTTTACAGCTGATATACATATTATGTGCAATGCAAATGTGCATATTCATATTAAACGAGTCTATACTGTAGACTACATATAGACATATATGCAGATGTGTTCATCTTATCAAATATTCAATTTCCAAATATAAATAGCATGGGGAGAATTAGTAGATATTGAAGCAATCTCAGACGAGGGAGTGCTGTTGCGCTGTATATCAGCACGGCCGTGATTCAGCATCCTGGTGCCTACGAGCGAATCACAGCACACAACAACAGCACGACCTCCAGTGTGATAGTGCTTTTATAAAACAGTTGTCAGAGCTATTCATCAAGTAATAATAGCATTGTTGTTGTTGTTGTTGTTGTTGTTGTTGTTGTTGTTGTTTCCAGGCCAAAATGGCGGCAGCGCTGTTGTAAAAAAAAAGTAGGCACCAGAACTTTGTCTCTTGGCTTCAATACTCTTTTTTTTGACATAACTAGCTCTTCACCTTTTCAAAACCTCCAGATGGAGGAACCATATCACAGGAAATGTGACAATATGCATTTATGGCTGTTCCCATTATCAGCAGCCTGCATAT
This sequence comes from Poromitra crassiceps, assembly GCF_964638095.1. Taxonomy (NCBI): domain Eukaryota; kingdom Metazoa; phylum Chordata; class Actinopteri; order Beryciformes; family Melamphaidae; genus Poromitra; species Poromitra crassiceps. The sequence continues at coordinate 9,393,092 of NC_139650.1, forward strand.
TTACAGGTGGAACTAGCAAACATACAGAAATATGTCCAGAGATATGCATCGACTCATTACATGCAGGCATTGTCAAGCACACACAACGTCGAGGTCCAAAGCTCGAGCAGCTCCACAGTAAATGCTTTGTGTTTGCTTGAAGCACAACAGTGTTCTAGTCTCCTTATTGAGGCTGGAGAGGCCAGGCTGCAGCACTCACTGAAGTCACTGGACATGCTGTGGTTCAGGTTCCTGTAGAACTCCGTCCTGTGGGCCTTTTTTAGGCCTGTGCAGAGCCCGAAGTCTGACAGCTTCACATGGCCCTGAAAACACAGCACACACACACACACACACACACACACACACACACACACACACACACACACACACACACACACACACACACACACACACACACACACACACACACACACACACACACACACACACACACACGTTGGTGTGGACAAAAAGACATGTTTGTGGAAAGTGCCACATTGGCTTAACTGGTATATTCTTATTATAAAACGGCTGTCTCAAATCGAGCAATCTGATTGGCTCACAGTCAATATACCACAGTTAGACCCAGTTAGAGTGAGTGGCTCATCAACAGCTCATCTCAGCTCATCTCATTTTTGCTCTTCGATTTACAAATGGTCCAGTGTGCGCTGAGTGGCTATTTCCGAAGGCACCCAAATTGACCAATTGACCAATTATTATTTTATGATATCCTTGTCTATGTTCACATCGCCCCCATCCTTCAGAACCTCCACTGGCTCCCTGTCCCACAACCAATCCAGTTCACACTCCTTCTCCTCACTCATAAAGCCCTCCACAACCAGGCCCCCCCTCCTACCTCACCGAGCTGCTTCACCATCACACTCCTTCATTCCTCCATGCCTCAGTTCCTCTGATGCTAACCTCCTATCCCCACCACCTGGGACCAAGCTCCGGACCTGGGGTGACAGAGCCTTGTCAATAGCTGCCCCCTCCCTCTGGAACTCACTCCCAAAACACATCTGTGACTGCACCGACCTGCCCCAGTTCACATCCATAGTGAAAAAACCCACCTATTCAAAACTGCTTTTAATGTTTGATTATTTGTCGCAATATTTATGCTATGTAATTCTTGTTTTTAATGTGTTGTTCTCTTTGATATTTTAACCCATGTACTGTAAAGCGTCTTTGAGTTTTTAGAAAAGCGCTCTATAAATTAAATGCATTATTATTATTATTATTATTATGTTTACTGTATATTAGGCACGACAACAACGCTGATCCTTTGCCTCCAAAAAGAACCGATTAGTAAAAAAGTAAAAATCAACTTACAGACTCAGTGAGCGTGTGCGTGTGTAACGGCATTGTGTTGGTGGTACTTGCAGGATTCGAACTGCCGACCTTAGGCTTACGGGACGGACACGCTAACCACTACACCAAGAGAGCTAGCTCCCTTGGTGGAGCTGATTAACGTGCCTTTATACCGGGGGAGTGAGTTTAACCAACCTACTAGTCGCTACCACTCGGGACTCACGAGGAATCTGCGCCGATTCACTTCGGTTACACTCACCCCCTTAAACTCACTCCACACCCACTGGGCATCCGGGTCACGGCACCAATGTAACGGCGTTGTGTTGGTGGTACTTGCAGCAACCCATGTTAAGGGCTTGCCCAGGGGTGGATTTGAACTGCCGACCTTCGGCTTACGGGACGGACACGCGAACCACTGCTGGCGGAGCTGATTAACATGCCTTTATACTGGGGGAGTGAGTTTAACCAACCTACTCGCTACCACTCGGGACTCACGAGGAATCGGCGCCGATTCACTTCGGTTACACGTGTGTTTGCATAACTTTCCTAACCTTGGAGTCAGGCAGGATGTTGTCACTAACCTTGGAGTCAGGCAGGATGTTGTCACTAACCTTGGAGTCAGGCAGGATGTTGTCACTAACCTTGGAGTCAGGCAGGATGTTGTCACTAACCTTGGAGTCAGGCAGGATGTTGTCACTAACCTTGGAGTCAGGCAGGATGTTGTCACTAACCTTGGAGTCAAGCAGGATGTTGTCACTAACCTTGGAGTCAAGCAGGATGTTGTCACTAACCTTGGAGTCAAGCAGGATGTTGTCACTAACCTTGGAGTCAAGCAGGATGTTGTCACTAACCTTGGAGTCAGGCAGGATGTTGTCACTAACCTTGGAGTCAAGCAGGATGTTGTCACTAACCTTGGAGTCAGGCAGGATGTTGTCACTAACCTTGGAGTCAAGCAGGATGTTGTCACTAACCTTGGAGTCAGGCAGGATGTTGTCACTAACCTTGGAGTCAAGCAGGATGTTGTCACTAACCTTGGAGTCAGGCAGGATGTTGTCACTAACCTTGGAGTCAGGCAGGATGTTGTCACTAACCTTGGAGTCAGGCAGGATGTTGTCACTAACCTTGGAGTCAGGCAGGATGTTGTCACTAACCTTGGAGTCAGGCAGGATGTTGTCACTAACCTTGGAGTCAGGCAGGATGTTGTCACTAACCTTGGAGTCAAGCAGGATGTTGTCACTAACCTTGAAGTCAAGCAGGATGTTGTCACTAACCTTGGAGTCAAGCAGGGTGTTGTCACTAACCTTGGAGACAAGCAGGGTGTTGTCACTAACCTTGGAGTCAAGCAGGATGTTGTCACTAACCTTGGAGTCAAGCAGGATGTTGTCACTAACCTTGGAGTCAAGCAGGATGTTGTCACTAACCTTGGAGTCAGGCAGGATGTTGTCACTAACCTTGGAGTCAGGCAGGATGTTGTCACTAACCTTGGAGTCAGGCAGGATGTTGTCACTAACCTTGGAGTCAAGCAGGATGTTGTCACTAACCTTGGAGTCAAGCAGGATGTTGTCACTAACCTTGGAGTCAAGCAGGATGTTGTCACTAACCTTGGAGTCAAGCAGGATGTTGTCACTAACCTTGGAGTCAAGCAGGATGTTGTCACTAACCTTGAGTCAAGCAGGATGTTGTCACTAACCTTGGAGTCAAGCAGGATGTTGTCACTAACCTTGGAGTCAGGCAGGATGTTGTCACTAAACTTGGAGTCAGGCAGGATGTTGTCACTAACCTTGGAGTCAAGCAGGATGTTGTCACAGGATGTTGTCACTAACCTTGGAGTCAAGCAGGATGTTGTCAGGCTTGATGTCTCTGTGGATGAAGCCCATCTGGTGGATGGAGTCGATGGCCAGGACTGTCTCCGCTACGTAGAACTGGGTCTCCTCCTCTGACAATGTGTCCTTTTTCATCAGCAGTGTCATCATGTCACCTACAGGGGGCACCACACTCAGACTGACCTGCTATACTGTAGCAGCTTGGCAAAATTGACATTTTTAGCTTAAACCTGCAATGAGCGCTATCAGACCTTATAACCAATCCTGAAACTATCTTTTGGGTTTGTGGACAAAAAGGAAAAAGAAGACATTTAAGGATGTCATCTTGGGCTTTGGGGAAAAAGTTAAATTTGTCACCATTTTGTGGCATTTTATAGACCAAACGACTAATGCATTAGTCAAGAAAATAATCAACAGATTAATCGATAATGAAAACCTGCCAACACTCCCGATTTTCACGGGCAATCAAATGTCTGTAGCAGGGTTTTAAAGCTACAGTGGAGATCCTGATATCAGAAGAAACTAGAAGACCTACTTTAAGGCATCCATTGGTACCATAATAATGCTAGCTTGTCAGGAAGGCGGCTAAATAACGCTCCAAACATAGGTTAGATTTTGGCGAGGGAAATCTATTTCAAAGGGGTCCCTTGACCTCTCCGCTCAATTTATCTGAATGAAAATTGATTAGGTACCACGAGTCTCCCCTTTACAGATAAGGTAGCATTTTTCCCAGCCTGGCATTAATAGCTTGTGGATTGATTTATTCTGTTGTTGATCATCACATTTTGTCTCAACAAATGTGTTAGGCATGCAAATACTTCTGATGAGTAAGGGGGGGAGTAGTCTCGGCTCCCAGACGTTTGGTGAGCTGCGCCACCAAACGTCTGGGAATTTCACTGTCATAAACTGTCTGTCCGAGCCCGGCGAGAACGGCCGGCAGCAGACACGCCTACATTTATTATTAGAATTTTATTTGGTAGCGGCAATGCCATTTATCATAGTCCTAACACAGAGCATGAAGCTGATATGCTCCAAACAAAATTTATAGCTGTTGTTTATTTTACAATAATATTTCCTACCCGGAAGTGGTCCGCTTGCTACTGTGAGTCATCAGCAGGCTCTGTAACGTTAGCCTCGGGAGTCTGGCTTATCGCTGGGGAAAAGACCTCTAGCCGCCGGGGCCGGATGAAACACGTCCTGTTAACAGGTTATGTTTGTTTCTACGTGATTAATATGTTTCTCCGCAAACGCGGCAATGTTTTGCGAGACATCGGTTCTGCATGAGAACTGCCCCCAGAAAGCAGGCCCGCCCACAACACTCATGATTGGTTCTCCGATGCAAGGCTTCCAACAGCGCCACCTAACGTTATGCAAAGATATAAATAGTAATATTCTCAGTCTTACAGGAGTGAAACGGATTAAGACTGAGGGCTGAGTCTAGGGGGGGAGAAAATGTTGGCAATCTGCTTTTGGGTATTTTGCCGAAATGTTTTTGTATGTGGATGGATTATTAATTTTCCTTATGCCCCAGTTCACATGCTCTGTTAATGAAATAAAAAAAATATTATATAAAAAACATACAGGGAAATACATCATCTTAGTCTTGTGTGTTGATCAGAGTTGTGATTAAAGGGTTGGGTGGGCCCCCGAAGATTTTCAGATTTCAAAGTGGGCCATCCTTGAGTTTGGGAAGCCCTGGTATAGGGTATTCGAGGGTTTTCACACTTTTAACTAGTCTCGCTGGCCAGCCTCCCCTCACTTCCGTGAGAGGAGTCTGGCGGCAAGGAAACAGGCTGCTGGTATAAGCCCGGCTTCCCCTGCTCTACAGCTGCTCTCCAATTGGAAGCGTCGATTTCGGACTTCCGCTCCCCGCTTAAGAAGCTCTGTCATTGGCTCCGACCATGTCAATCAGAGCGGCTTCCGCTCCCTCCTCCCTGTGTGTCGCTGTAAATAGTCCCCTGCCGCCGCAGTGAAAACAACAACGCTAACTAGCTAGCAAGCTAACGGCAGAAACTTACACGCTAGCTCGTTGCTACATGCTGAAAATGGCAAGTTGGATTGTTGGAAACTATTTTCCAAGGGCACTGCCGCTAAGCGCCGCCCATCGCAATTCCATAATGGTGACCAGCGCCGCCAGACTCCTCTCACAGAAGGGAGAGGAGGCTGGCCAGCGAGACTAACTTTTAACCAACACGATAAGTTTGCTTGAAAATGTCAAAAAAAGAGTACCATTATTATTAAAAGTAATTTGTTTTTACAGCACTAAGGAGTATTTTTTATAATGAAAGATTTTTTTATTATATTTTTCATTTACACACACACACACACACACACACACACACACACACACACACACACACACACACACACACACACACACACACACACACACACACACACACACACACTTGTTTGTTGTACCTCCAGGTAGAAACTCCATGAGTAGGTAGAGGTTCATCTTGTCCTGGAAGCTGTAGAACATCTTGACCACCCACAGCGTGTCAGCCTGGACCAAGATGTCTCTCTCCGCACGGATATGACCCACCTGGACACACAGACAACACCGTGACAGCACGGATATGACCCCACCTGGACACACAGACAACACCGTGACAGCACGGATATGACCCCACCTGGACACACAGACAACACAGTGACAGCACGGATATGACCCCACCTGGACACACAGATAACACCGTGACAGCACGGATATGACCCCACCTAGACACACAGACAACACCGTGACAACACGGATATGACCCCACCTGGACACACAGACAACACCGTGACAGCACGGATATGACCCACCTGGACACACAGACAACACCGTGACAGCACAGATATGACCCACCTGGACACACAGACAACACCGTGACAGCACGGATATGACCCACCTGGACACACAGACAACACCGTGACAGCACGGATATGACCCACCTGGACACACAGACAACACCGTGACAGCACGGATATGACCCACCTGGACACACAGACAACACCGTGACAGCACGGATATGACCCACCTGGACACACAGACAACACAGTGACAGCACGGATATGACCCACCTGGACACACAGACAACACAGTGACAGCACGGATATGACCCACCTGGACACACAGACAACACAGTGACAGCACGGATATGACCCACCTGGACACACAGACAACACCGTGACAGCACAGAAATGAGTCATGACCCACCTGGACACACAGACAACACCGTGACAGCACGGATATGACCCACCTGGACACACAGACAACACCGTGACAGCACGGATATGACCCACCTGGACACACAGACAACACCGTGACAGCACGGATATGACCCACCTGGACAGTACAATCAATCAATCAATCAATCAATCAATCAATCAAACCTTTATTGACAGACACTTAGTCCATAGATGTCACATACTGTATAGGTTGAGGCCACGTCTCGTCATAGACGCTGGTTTAGCTGGCTCAGCCTGGCTGGGGGCGTGGTCAGGGTGGGGTAAAAACCCCCGTTCTATCCATTCAGCAAAGTTAGAATTTAGCTGATAGCCCAGCCCAGGCAGACACGATCGGGGATTTAACCACCGCATTAAACGCACATCTGAGCAGACGTCTTGTGTTCTGCTCTAGAACCCCCAAACCTGTAGTTTAGAGCTGCAGCACTGTCTTTTGGTGAGTCAGCCCATGAGATATATGGGTGGTTTTACCCCACTCGCGCGCCAGCCGTTTAACATTTTGTGGGCGTTCCCAGACAGTCTCTATACAATTACAAAGGACACAAAGCAAGTAAGAGCACAATAAAAGAACAAAAACATTATAAAAGAGAATCATACCACAATTTCCACATATGTGACTGATATCTCACAGTGCTTAGCCCAGGATCATAATGTGACTGGTATCTCACAGTGCTTCTTAGCCCAGGATCATAATGTGACTGGTATCTCACAGTGCTTCTTAGCCCAGGATCATAATGTGACTGGTATCTCACAGTGCTTAGCCCAGGATCAGTGAGCAACTTAATAATGACATTCTGAGACACGTTCAATCGAGAGATGAACCTGTACCTCAGATTTCTCAGGAGTGCCTGGAAAGTGGCCACCCCCGCCTTACAGAACAGCTCACTAGCACTGCTCCACCTGGGCTTTTTCAGCAAGATGCGCATGCAGTCATTATAGGCAACCTGAAGTTTATGGATGCTCGCCTTCTTAAACTTTACCCACAAGGGGGCAGTATAGATAGGGGTACAGTAAGCCCTAAAGAGTGTGATCTTAACATCATCAGAACAGGAGTGGAATTTCCTGACCAACATGTTAAGCCTGAATGTATAACACACGTCGCTGTCTGTACATATCATCATCATCACCCATATGGTCAGTGATGAAGTGGCCCAGATATTTGGTTTGATCACAGACACATAGAGCATGCTCAGACAAATGACAAACAGGAAAAGCCAGATCCCTGTCCTCTGTGTACACACAGACAACACTGTGACACGGCGTGACAGGCAGCAGGCTGAGGCTTACTGTATGTTTGTTTGCTTTGTTCTTGCTCCTTGGTAAGTGTGATCAGAGGTGCTAAGTTTGTAGCAATAGTAAATAGCTTTGCTAATATCCGCGACAGCGTGTGGCTGGATCAGAGACGAGCAGTGGTGACAAAATAGTGCAACTGGTCAAACTGAGGCGGTAAACCCGGTTTATTCCAGTAGTAGAGAACGTTGACCGCCACAGTCTTACCACTGCATACTACAGTTGTTGGTGTACAGTACCACACAGCAAACAACCAAGAGGACACATCCTGCTTTGTCCTGATTGGCCTAAACGAGGCACTGCATCATTCATGAGGGAGGACATGTTTATTGTTGCCCTTTAAAAAATATATTTTGTATTGCAGTGACCTGGCAGCTAAATGCACATGAACAGTTTAGCAGAGGAGGAGGCAGCTGATGACAACAGTTTAGCAGAGGAGGAGGCAGCTGATGAGTGGACTTGAGAAAGTGAAGACACACACCTGCTCTTTCTCCAGCATGTCGGCCTTGCGTAGGATCTTCATTGCGTAGACGTGGCCTGTGTCCTTCTTCTGCACCAGACGCACCTGCAAGTCAGAGGAGGAACTTGGGCGACTTTGTGTGTTGCCACAGACTCAACAACAACTAATCTAAGTAAGATGCGGAGGAAATAGCGTGAACCTCTGTGCACGGTACGCTATCCTAGAAAAACTGTCAGGTGAAAAGAAGCGGCTGGCAACTCCACAGGTTATCGGAGGAGGCAGGTGGTACTCTACAGCCTCCCTGGTCCACGATGGGAATTGGCAATGACAACATTTGAGAGAAAATCGGGGGAAAAGAACAAAGAAAGTTCGCTCACCTCTCCAAAAGCTCCTCGGCCAATCACCTTGAGGGACTCAAAATCATCCAACCCCAGTCGAGTTCGCTTCAGTCGAAGGAACTCGGTCTCTTTGCGTGCATGCTGAAAGCGTCGCATTCGCTTCTGCAAAAACAGAGTGGATTCGGTGTGTGTGTGCGTGTGTGTATAATGGGTCTTGATTGGCCGTTTTCACAGCAGCCATTTTGTGCCTAAAAGGCAGGAAGTAACACAGGTGCAACCAAAACATATTTAGGGTTTTCTTCAACTTCCAAACCATTTAGGTGTTCCAGTGCTGGGGCCCGAATTAATGATTTGCTTGCACCTGTGTTTACCCTGCCTTTTAGACACAAAATGGCGGATGTCAAAAAGGCCCATCGTAGTACTCACCTCCTCATCAGGTAGCCCCTCTTCATCCATCACCCTCTCCAACTTCTGTTGCCTAATGACAAATACAGGGACAAGAGCCAGGGGAGAAATCTATGAGAAACTGCTATACAAATAGAGCGCGTCACTTCCTGCTTTTCTCCCTGTACCAGCGTT
>NC_139650.1:9407099-9492099 GCF_964638095.1 Poromitra crassiceps
AGTGAAGTTGCCCCTCCCTCCCCGCGGACAGGAGAGGAGCCCCAAAACCTCCCTCTTTCTTTTCCCGCATGGGGAAAAATATTCGGAATTTTCAATCTAAACTAAAGATTATACAAGATTGAACTTGATGAAAAAAACTTGATTGCAAAAAAAAAAATCACTTTATTTTTGTATTACTTTTCCAGGTATTTCATTTGACCCCGCCCTTCTTTTCTTTCCTTTTCTTTTTTTACATTAGTCTACCCCCCCCCCCCCCCATTATTCCTAGGCCTGTCCTCTCCTTCAATGTAGGCTCCATCATTTGATGCTGCGCGAGATAAAGATAGTGACCCAATTCTTATGGTATAAAACTTTTTATGGGGTTTCTCTATTTACAATGTTATATTTCATCTTTCAATAAACCTTAATGTAAAAAATAAATAATAATGAAGATGATGATGATGATGATGATGTGATGATGACGCAGAAGCATAGGCCCTAACTATGGCCCCTAGTCAGAGAGATCTCACTCAAACAAGAATTTCATGAGAATAACCCAGCTGAATGTTGAACGTTACAAATTAATCAATAATAATAAGTTATTATTATTATTAATAATAATAACAATAATAATAACAATAATAATAATATGGAAACATTTATAATCTAATAATTGTTATTATTAATAATACTAAACTTTGGAGAAAACTGTTGCGTCTAAGGAGTCTTCCTTAAATTACTATGCAGTGAGCGAGTCTATTCTGTCAGCTTCCCTATTATTAATAATAACAATACTAATAACAGTAATAACAGTAGTAATAATAATAATAAGCGAGCAAGCAGTGTTTCTGTTGCTGTTTCTAGTTACCTAGTGTTCCCAGTTTACCATGCGTCCAGTGGTCAAGTGTCTGCGAATGAATTCACCTGACCACAGCTTAACAAGTAGTAATAGTTGTAGTAGTAGTAGTAGCAGTAGCAGTAGCAGTAGTAGTAGTAGTAGTAGTAGTAGTAGTAGCAGTAGAACTGATGCCATCACTCACTGATGACATCACAATTGCTTGAGTGACATCACTGATGACATCATCATTGAGTGCTTGAGTGACATCACTGGTGACATCACCAATTAAGGCCAAGTTGGGCGGCGCCCAAGTTGAAAGGGTGAAGCCCAGTCGGGTCTAATTGGGAGGCGCCAAGGATCCCCTATCCTAGCCTATGCAGATGCCCTCCTCTCGCCTCTTAAGTGATATCAGTGATTTATGACAGACATGTAACACATAGAAGGGCAGGAAGCTCCCAGAAGCTGCTGCTGCTCTCCCTGCCTTTCCATGGAAGCGCATGGAAGGGCAGGGAGCTCTTAGAACAGAAACATACCATCAAATATTATTATTATTATTATTATTATTATTATTATTGTTGTTATTATTATTATTAATAATAATAATGATAAATAATAAATACATATTGCATATGATAGCTAATAACGTTTATTTTGACTATAGTAGTCCTGACAGAAGTGGATTTATCAGAATCAGAATCAGAATACATTTTTTGAACAACGGGCACGTGTAGTTGTAGTTACTATGTAACTACTAGGGGGGTTAACACTGCTTTAGCATAGTCAAGTCAAGTCAAGTCAAGTTTATTTATATAGCCCTAATTCACAAGCATGTCTCAGAGGGCTTCACAGAAAGTATGTCTAGCTGATTCTAGCTAACACACAATAACAAGAATATACAGAATAAAGATAACATTTGAATATTTGAAGAAAACAGGAGAGTGGAGGAGGGAGGGAGAGGGAGGAGGGAGGAGAGGGGGGAGGTGGGGAGAAAATAGGAAATGTGGGGAGGTGGGAGGGCGCAGGGGAAGGAGAGCAGTGGGAATGTGAGAGAGGGGAGAGGACAGAGAGGAGGAGAGAACAGAGAAGGAGAGGTGGAAGGGTACAGGGGAGGTAGAGTAGAGGTAGGGTCTAGGGTGGAGGGAGGGAGGGAGGAGAGGGGGGAGGTGGGGAGAAAATAGGAAATGTGGAGGAGGAGAGAACAGGGGAGGAGAGATGAGGGTGCAGGGGAGGGAGAACCAGGGTAGGGATAGGGTCTAGGGTTGAGGGAGGGGAGGGAGTAGGATACGGGCCCGGATTAGGGCGAGGGTGGGGAGAAATGGGAAATGTGGAGGAGGAGAGAACAGAGAAGGAGAGGGTGCAGGGGAGGGAGAGCAGGGGGAATGTGAGAGGGAGGAGAGGGCAGAGAGGAGGAGAGAACAGAGAAGGAGAGGTGGGGGGGCGCAGGGGAAGGAGAGCAGTGGGAATGTGAGGGTACAGGGGAGGTAGAGTAGAGGTAGGGTCTAGGGTGGAGGGAGGGAGTAGGATACGGGCCCGGATTAGGGCGAGGGTGGGGAGAAAATGGGAAATGTGGAGGAGGAAAGAACAGAGAAGGAGAGGTGGGAGGGTGCAGGGGAAGGAGAGCAGGGGGAATGTGAGAGAGGGGGGAGGACAGAGAGTAGAGGTGCAGGGGAAGGAGAGCAGGGGAAGAAGAGCAGGGGGAATGTGAGAGAGGGGGGAGGACAGAGAGTAGAGGTAGGGTCTAGGGTGGAGGGAGGGAGTAGGATACGGGCCCGGATTAGGGCGAGGGTGGGGGGAAAATGGGAAATGTGGAGGAGGAGAGGACAGAGAAGGAGAGGTGGGAGGGTGCAGGGGGAGGAGAGCAGGGGGAATGTGAGAGAGGGGGGAGGACAGAGAGGCAGAGGAGGAGGGGTGGGAGGGTGCAGGGGAAGGAGAGCATACAGCATACAGCCCACGCCCCTAGTTACCATGTAGCCTAGTTACAGATGTTAAGATAAAACCGTCCAAAATTCTAAATGTTATCCTTTTCCTTTGCTATTATCATCTATAGTGGTTATTTGCATAAAAACACAATTTGATTAGGAAATGATTGCATGTTTATTTAAATGTGCTTTGATAAAAAAAAAAAAAAAAAAAGTAACAAAATTTGTAACTTGTGTTACAAAGTAACTGGTATAATATTACTGAAATCCTATTCTAATAAGTTATATTACTGAGTTAGGCTACTGCTAAAAGTAATATATTACATGTAATATGTTACTTTTGTAATGAGTTACCCCCAACACTAGCTGAGTGTGAGCAACTGTAGAATTCCTTTTTAGGTCAGTCAGTGAGAATGACTCAATTTCCTGATTCTGATTGTGAAAGCAGTCCCCTGGTTGTGGTTACATAGAAGTAACGACATGGTCTAAGCGTTACACTGAAGACTTTGTGAGCAGCAAACGTTCAACCGGTCAAACTTTAGGACGTGCCCGCTCGCTCTGGACCCATGCTCTGGACCCATGCTCTGGACCCATGCTCTGGACCCATGCTCTGGACCCATGCTCTGGACCCATGCTCTGGACCCGTGACTCTGACAGCCACTGCCTGCTGCCAACCTGTCAGCTTCAACTGCGACGGAAGTAGCCGGTGTTTTTGTGACGTCACGGCGGCTAAAGGCTAGCTAGCTTCGCTTGTTACTGCTGTGTGAGGTGAGGGACGAGTCTGGCTGATACCACCTGCGGCAACTAAACATCCCATCGCTATTTTTAGTCATAAGGGGACAATCTGAAATCCAGCCCATAGAGAGGGGCCCCTTCCCTCGGCGTGAACTGCCTCCACTGCCGCCGCCCGCGGCTCTCTTGTCCTTTAGCAGCTAGCTCTCAGGTCAGTCCATATATCTCTAACGTTACTAGTCTGTTAGCATGTTCAGCAGGCAGCTTCCTGACGCTAAGCTAAGCTAATAAGTCGTCGCGGAGGAGGGGAAGGAGGGTGGTGCGATTTATATCGAAGGGAAAATATCAATTTAATAAACGTAAGTATAAATAAGATGTGTCAAGCCAACCGAGATCAATAATGCTATGCTGATGACACAAGTCCTGTACGTCAACGTTACCTGCTAAAGGCTTAAGCTAATGTTACAGTCAGACCCGGCTAACCTGGTAATGCTACCAACAGATGCCACACATCGCAAGCGGTAAACATGTGTTGCTGACACTGACAGTCACATAAGAACTGGTAAACACTAGCGTTAGCTTTATCACGACTGCTTTACTTCCCTGGTTGATTTGCTCCTACTAAACATGTGGAATGGAATGACTGCCAATGGCGTTTTTGTGTGACTCATTATGTAAAATACTAGCTACAAGTTAATATCACTCATTGCTTAAAAGTCACGCTAATACATTTGACAGAAGTACTAGCCTAGGGACAAGGGTGATGAACTGTTGTGCTGACATGGGCTGGTAGTGGGCACCTGAGGGTTTAACGTGAAGAATAAAGAACAATTTATTTAACTGGCGCAATACAGACAAATCTCCTCGGATGTGTAACAATATTTGTATACCCAATGTGGGATTTACATTATCAGTATTTTGAAAGGCCACTAAAGTTAACATTATAGTGAACTGGTCACATCCCTGCCCTGTGCATCTGCCAGGGTGGAGAAAACATGGGAGGAACCTGCAAAACCAACCAGACTGAATGGCTGTGCATGATAGATGTGAAATGATCAATCAATCTCTAACCATCTGACGTCCTTAAAAAAAAATCCCAAAGAGAACTAGCCATCCTTATCTGGGTTTGCAGCAAACTTGGTAATATCACTACTAAGTTGGGTCGTCACCTTTTAGACAAGTGTGGATGGGGGGGGGGGGGGGGGGGTTATGTTCCTGTAATCCCACCAAAAAAGACTGCAGTGCCACACATTTTTGATTTGAACACTGAATGTTCTACATGTGCCTGTTTCATCTTCTTACAAACCCCCAGATTAGTTCAAGCTAATGATACCCTCCGCCTCCTCCTCCTAGTGTGCAACCCATAGTGCCAGAGCACATCACGCGAGACGGTGGCAGAGACATTGTGAGGCATCAGGGACAACACAAGCAGCCAGGCAGGCTCCATGAGCACCACAGGGCAGCAGCAGCAGCAGCCCCAGCAGGGGGGCCTGCGTTCACGTCGGGCCCTGAGCAGAGAGAAGGATCCCGGGCAGGGCATGGGCATGGAGGCGGCCTGCTGGCTGCCCCCCGGAGCGCTGCGCCGGTTCATCGAGCTGCCCTCGCCCCCTCTGTCCCGACACCAGCTCAAGAGACTAGAGGAACACAGGTAATAACTGCTTCCTGCACTTATTCGGACTGAGCTGGCTGAGCAGTACAGTAGTCAATTAGCATTGGTATATATACACAGCGCTTTATATTGATCAAAATTTAAAGCTTGGTCCCGAATCATTCCTATACACATGCTGTTAAATAATTTGCTTATAGTGATCAATACTCCGCTTACAGTGATCATTTTGGGCCTTGTCACCTGAGAACAATGGGGAAAATGTTTGAAACTACAATCATTTTCGGATTTTTTTTTTTTTTTACTTACAAACTGCTAAAAATGAGCCAATGATATACAGCAGCGATACTTGGTGCATGTCTGTCTGTATATAGAGATATCGCAGCATCTCTGTCTGTGGAGAAATGGCGAGTCCGCTGTGTTTGAAACAGCTGGAGGCCTAACTTTTTGTATGCAATCAGTAGGCTAAATAGCTAAGCTGTCCATTTCATTACGTTATATGTACTGTATTCATGTCATAAAAATACAAATGTCAATTAGATGGTAATCTGCGTGAGAAATAAAGAAAAAGAAAAAAATCGGTTATAATGATCATCCACTTACAGTATAGTAATCAATTTGATCCGACCCAAGGTGATCACTATAAGAGGAGTGCACTATATATATATATATATATATATATATATATATATATATATATATATATATAAACTAGTTACCTTTTTCATCCAAAAATAGGATCTGAGTGGTTTTGTGTCTGCCTTGGTATGGTATCTGTCACCTTTTTCACTCCCCATGAGTTTGCATCCCTGTATATATACACAGGGTATCCGTGGGGTCTTAAAAAGTATTAAAAGTTGATAAATCAATTAATTTAGGGGAAATTAAGGCCCTAAAAAGGTATTAAAAATTCTTAAACACCATTTGAGAGGTATTAAATGTTGTAGCTATTGTGCTGATTGTGTTAAATGGGCATAATGATATCATCTCATGTCAATTGCAGACCCCCGAATTGAATCCATATTGTGTTGTGGCAGACTATGATGTCAGCAAATGTCGCATCATTGTCCAAAGAATCTGTTTCGTGATGTTGTGATGAAACTCGTGATTTACACCCCTATCGCTGATGCGACAAAAGGGGCGTTGAAGTCTTAAAATATATTGAAAAGGTCTTAAAGGGTATTGAATTTAACTTCAGGATTCCTGCATATACCCTGATACAGTTACAGTTTACTCACTGGACTTTCATGTCACCATGCTGGAGACAGGCTCTAAAATGAACATTCGCAAATCGCCAAATGCAGGTAAATTTTGGGTTTGGCGGAAAAATTTAATGCGATCACCGGCCAGGTTTACAACAACACTGTGCTTAGACCGGTTGAAGACTAATCTGACCCTCACTGATCTGGACACATCGCCAGTGTTAAATCAGGAGAAGAAGAAATCAAGGTGAAGAGATGGACAATGAGAAAAGTCACGGGGAGTCAGAACAATACATTGAAAAAAGATATGAATAAAATCCATCAATATTAACTTTTCATGATGGTCTCCTTAAAGTGAGGAGAACATGGATTTGCATACTAAGAATTTAAGATCCACCTACCTAATGCTCCATGGTAATGGCACTAGGTCCTCACCTTGTTGTTGTCCATACCCGTCAGGTACAGCAGTGCTGGTCGCTCCCTGCTGGAGCCTCTGATGCAGCGCTACTGGGAATGGCTGGTGGGACAAGTCCCTTCCTGGATCGCCCCCAACCTCATCACCATCATTGGCCTGGCCACCAATGTCTTCACCACCCTAGTGCTCGTCTACTACTGCCCCACTGCCACTGAACAGGTCAGTCGTCGTGCTTGGAGGGTACTTGCTCTTGAACACTCGGGGGGGCGAGAGTGAACAAATAGTGGACAAAGATGACACTACACTAAACCAGTGGTTCCCAAACTGGGGGGTACGTGCGTGCCGTGGAGGTACTACAGGAGGTTCTTGAGAGAAAGGGGGAAATGGAAAACTGTAAGAATAACTCGCGAAATAAATGAAACGTGAAAATAAATGTGCTCAGGAGGCGCCAGTTGCAACTCTTCCACTCCATTTATGATTTTGTAATGTTCTATTCTTCAAAAGGTGGGTTATCCTTCATTCATTGTATCAGCTATAGTTTTCTCTTGTTGCCGTTTTCTAAGCAAAATGTTGGAGTCAGATAAAGGGTCGTAAATTCCGGACTATAAGGCGCACCGGTGTATAAGCCGCACCTTCAAAGTTGACTATTTTTTTCTTATATAAGCCGCACCGGACTATAAGCCGCGGGTGTTTTAATGGTATTTTTTGTTTTTTTTACAGTGCACACAGTGTCCGCGGTGTGGTGAAAAGAGGGCAAGAGAGGAAATTAAAACAGAAGTGGATTTATAGTTAGAAAGAGTGCTAAAGAAGAGAGAATTCCGTTTTTTATTTTTTTATTTTAGTTACTCACAGTACTATTGACCAGTCCGACTCAAAAGATATTCGGCAGTTTCACTTTGAGCTCTTGTTCCGCCGCTGTCCATCAATGGTTATGACGAGTCTCGCTGGGTACAGTACGCCAAAGCGATATCCATTGACTTTAACCTTTTCGATGATGCTGTTGTATGTTGCGCGTTTCTGTTGCACCAACGCGGAGAGGTCCTGCCGGACGAAAAAGCGCGTACCCTCCCAGGTGAGGGGCTTCTTCCCCGCAGCCTGGAGGATGAGTTGACGGTCGGGCCAGCGGAGTAGGCAGATGAAGATGGCCCTCGGTGGCAGGCCGGGGTCTGGACGTGGCCGAGGCGCCCGGTGTGCCCTGTCCACCTCTGGTGGTTTCTCGCCTTCCTTCAGGTCCAGGATGTAACACAGGATTTTGCCACGAAAGCGTCCATGTCACCAATCTCAGCTCCCTCTTTTACATTGATCAGGCGAATGTTATTTCTTTTACTCCTGCTGATTAAGTCATCAACCTGCGTGTGCAGCGTTTCGATGTTTTTGCATTTTATCCACTTTCGGACTCACTGTGTTGTTTTTGTCCTCCAGTGCGCTGATGCGCTTTTCCGCATTAGAAACTCTGTTCACGGTTGCATTATTTTCTTTAGTGAGTGAGTGGATGGACTTCTGCACGTTTTCAAACTTGTTTTCAAGCTGCTCAAACCTCTGAGCGATGTCGGACTTAATCGATAGTGTTTCACGGAGTAAAAGTTTAGCCCAAGCCGTGTATCTCCAGCCTCCAGCAGGTGAGTCATTTCCTCATTCATGGCGGTGATTGCTTCGTCTTTTTCTTTCTGCTTACCTGTGTTGTGTTGTGTTATGTTATGTTATGTTATGTTGTTAAAAGAGGGCAAGAGAGGAAATTAAAACAGAAGTGGATTTATAGTTAGAAAGAGTGCTAAAAAAGAGAGATTTTTTTTTTTTTTTTTGGAAAAAATCCATAGATAAGCCGCACCGTTATATAAGCCGCAGGGGCCAAAAAAGCCCAAAAAACGGGAAAAAAGCCGCGGCTTATAGTCCGGAATTTACGGTACTTGGATTCAGAAATCAGGGAGAGGGCGTACTACTGAAGCCCAAAAAGTTTGAGAACCACTGCACCACTGCACTAAACGCTGCAGGGGCGAAGTCGGTGCAACAGACAGACAGACAGACATGACACAGACACACGGAGGGGGAGGTGGGAGGGGTGGTGGTTAGAGAAGGCAGTTGAGAAGAGATGGGTCTTGAGGTGCGAGTGTAAAACACTGTGAGGTGATGTATAGACGGTTTTCACCACAGCGCAACCCCACAGCACTTCCTTTTTCTCAGCATTCGGCAAACTGAAGAAATATTCACTCGACATCATTACTTTTGTTTTTGCTGCTCAGCTGTATAGACGGTTTTCACGGAATGGTCAGTCCTGCACTTGAATGTTTTTTTTCTTTTATGTCCATAGCAAACACTGCAACAGGAAGTGAGCGGGGGTTCAATTTAGAATGTTTTTGTTGTCAAGTTAAAACCGTCTATTGTTGTATTCCCAGTTCATCTTCCAGCAGTTTGGAATGGACCGCATGTCTTTGTGTCGACTCAAAGCGATGGTGTGTGTTCTGTGCTTTCAGGCTCCTTTGTGGGCGTACCTGTTGTGTGCAGTCGGTCTCTTCGTCTACCAGTCCTTGGATGCCATCGATGGGAAACAGGCGAGACGCACTAATAGCAGCTCTCCACTGGGCGAGCTGTTTGACCACGGTTGCGACTCCCTCTCTACAGGTTAAAACCTACTTCCTGTTTGATTCTGTGATACTGTTTCAAAACCCATTTGATGCACTGCAGTAATGTTTATTTGTCTTCCCTCTCTCTCTCTCTCCAGTGTTTGTCGTTCTGGGCACCAGTATAGCAGTGCAGCTGGGCACCAACCCCGACTGGATGTTCTTCTGCTGCTTTGCTGGCATGTTCATGTTCTACTGTGCCCACTGGCAGACCTATGTGTCGGGCACCCTGCGCTTTGGCATGTGAGTCGATGAGTGGGGTCGGGCTCCTGGTAGACAGGGGTTGATTTTATTTTATTTTATTTTATTTGACGGTTACAAGTTGAAATACAGTGTACTAAACAAAGTACAGACACGGATCTCAAAGAATAACATCAGGATAAAGCACAATAAAGCCAAGACTTATTTCCATTGTGGTCCTTGGTCTAAAACAGGTAGATAAAAAACAACAACAACAATATAAACATGAAATAATTAGCAGAAGCATTCAATACAGTATGATTTATGCAATGAGAGATGAGAAACATACATATCAAAATACACAAAAGAAGCTGTACATCAGAGCTTAGACAAGGACTTGTTCAAGAAGCCACAATTTGACCTTCTTCTTGAAAACCCCTTGGCTGCTTGTACACTTTTTAAGTGGAGGGGCAACATGTTCCAATTTTTAGACCCGATAAATTTAAAAGAGCACTTACCTAGGTTTGTTTTAAAGCCAGGTAGACGTAAGTCAGCAGTACTGGCTCTAGTGTTGTGGGAGTGTGTATCTCCACTCCTCTGAAAGTGATTACTAAGATATTCAGGGGCTCTGTTGTTATAGATGTTATGAACAATGTTACGTTGGAGCTGGACATATCTAGCATCCACGGGGAGCCAGCCCAGCTTCTGGAGGAGTACTGAGGAGGGTTATCTCCTCCTCAGTTTGGTCATGACTAACCTGTAGCAGCTCAGTATCTGCTGCCTTCTATGTGACATCCTGTGTTATTTCCTGGACTCAACTTAGGCCTAGTTTACACGGCAACGCTTCCTGCATAAAACGGCAAACTTTGGTTGCGTTTGGGCCTTCTGTTTACATGACAACGGTGTTATTGGGCCCTGAAAACGAGGGGGAGGCGAGGGAGGGAACCCAGTCCAGAGTGGAGATCTATGATAACACTGCACTTACCGTCCCTGTGTTAAAGTGGCAAAACACAATTCTTGTGAAAACTAGCCTATCAATATAGCACTCGACAAACTATCATGGCATCAATCTGATAACGAGTTGCTAAAAATACATAACCTGTGACAAGTGTCCGTGTATAAGTGTTATTCGTGTTAGTGATAAGTGTATTAACGTTCGCACATAGGAATGAATCGCTCGTGCATCGATTTCCTCAAGTCCCAAGTGCTGCAAAGAAAACGGGTATTTTATCACCATTACCGACTTCTGTGTCACTCTATGATGTGGCTCATTTATTTAAAGTTTTATTCCTATAAAGCTGCGTCAATCCCGCAAGAAATGGACAACTAGGTGTTTTTACCTTCAAAATAAAAGCAATAATTTATTACTGGGTAAATAAAAAACAGAACAGTTGAGCCACTGTTGGTACCCGCTTTTGGAACATGATGGTCAACCTCTTGGCTGTCGCCCGTGCCGTGACTGACCACTCCTTGTTCCTTCCACAATGACCTCTGACCTCCACTGAATGACACAGAGAATTTGTCTGACCACCCTCCCAGTCTATACTGCTTAAAGCAGCTGCTGACAAAGTAACATCACTAATCCCTACTGTAAACCCCTGTGCTTTCCTTCCTTCCACTCAGCATCGATGTGACTGAGGTGCAGATCTTCATCATAACCATGTATCTGCTGGCCGCCGTGGGAGGATCCGCTTTTTGGCAGTCACTGGTAATTCTACCATTAATTGGCTCAAGTTCCCACAGATCGATGTTAATGAGATTGATCATCCATAAAAAAAGACGACGATAAATTTGGCAGCACTAATTATTGATGAGATGATCGATTAGGATGCTGCCATAATGTTTGTTCACCACATGTTTTCACAGTTAGTTGTGTCTGTGTTGTTGTATCACAGTAGCTGAATTGTTGTATTTGTGTTGTCTTGACTCCACAGATTCCGATCCTAAATATCCAGGTGAAAATAGTTCCTGCCATCTGCACATTTTTAGGGGCCATCTTCTCTTGTACCAATTACTTCAGAGTGATCTTCACTGGAGGCGTGGGCAAAAATGGATCCACGATAGCGGTAAGTTCTGGAAACCTCTCTGAAAAATAAAGCCACGATGAACGTTCTATTCGCAGAAAAGATGTCTTTCCTTTCTAAGTGCCAGCCACCGTCTTATAGTCCAGTGGCTCCTACACTGGGATACATGGGAGTACTTGAGACAGAGGGGGAAAATGTAAAATATGTAAGAATAAATCATGGAAATAAATAGAACGTTTAAATAAATCTGCTCAGGAGGCACTCATTACAACTCTTTCACTCTGTTTCTAAATTTTCTAATGTTATATTCTTCAAACGGTGGGTTAGCATTCATTCATTGCATCATATGCTATAGTTTTCTGTAGTTTTCTAAGCAAAATGTGGTCGTCGGGTAACGGGGGGTACTTGGTTTCAGAAATCAGGGAAAGGGGGTAAAGCCAAAAAAGTTTGAGAACCACTGATGGTCTACAGCAGTGGTTCTCAAATGGGGGTCCGGGGACCCCCAGCGGTCCGTGGCACTTTGCCAGGGGGTCCGCAAAAAGTTTTCAGGGAAATAAAAATAAAAACTTGTTTTTTTTGCAAAAGCTTCATAGTTCAACGAAAATATGTTATGCTTTAAATCTAAAATGGTTCATGGATTACATTCTAATCTAACAAACCTATCAATTTAAAAGTCAAGCACCATACCGCGGAAACAATTAAGCTTAGCCCAAAATCACAAATCAGAATGAGGGGGTCCCCAGTATATTTTCTCTCTTGTAAGGGGTCTTGGCTGAAAAACATTTGAGAACCTCTGCTCTAGAGTTCAATTGGAGAATCCAGTTGCCAATGATGCCTAAAAATGTATGTTCTAAAATGTGGTTTCCACAGATACCTGTAAGAGGTAGGGTGTTGCTGCTGCAGGGCTGGATACCTGTAAGAGGTAGGGTGTTGCTGCTGCAGGGCTGGATACCTGTAAGAGGTATTGTGTTGCTGCTGCAGGGCTGGATACCTGTAAGAGGTAGGGTGTTGCTGCTGCAGGGCTGGATACCTGTAAGAGGTAGGGTGTTGCTGCTGCAGGGCTGGATACCTGTAAGAGGTAGGGTGTTGCTGCTGCAGGGCTGGATACCTGTAAGAGGTAGGGTGTTGCTGCTGCAGGGCTGGATACCTGTAAGAGGTAGGGTGTTGCTGCTGCAGGGCTGGATACCTGTAAGAGGTAGGGTGTTGCTGCTGCAGGGCTGGATACCTGTAAGAGGTAGGGTGTTGCTGCTGCAGGGCTGGATACCTGTAAGAGGTAGGGTGTTGCTGCTGCAGGGCTGGATACCTGTAAGAGGTAGGGTGTTGCTGCTGCAGGGCTGGATACCTGTAAGAGGTAGGGTGTTGCTGCTGCAGGGCTGGATACCTGTAAGAGGTAGGGTGCTGCTGCTGCAGGGCTGGATTCTTGTAAGAGGTAGGGTGCTGCTGCAGGGCTGGATTCTTGTAAGAGGTAGGGTGCTGCTGCAGGGCTGGATACTTGTAAGAGGTAGGGTGTTGCTGCTGCAGGGCTGGACATTGCCATTTGCCCAGTGGCCTAATAATGTAATCTCCGAGCTAGTAAATATTGTTTAGTTTTTTGTTTTGTCGTGGCCCGTTTGGTCAGTGATCAAAAATGGCCGACGGCATATTTGTCATACAGACATCTCATCACGGTTTCTCAAACTTTCTCATGTCAACGACCCCTAAACGGACACATTAGACCACATGGACCCCCATTTGATAAGACATTGTCCCAGGGCCCCCATGTGATAAGATTTTTGCTTTTAGATGTTTTATTACAGTTAGTTTATGAAACCCAAAGTAGTCATGCATGTCGGCGTGTTACCTATGTACAGAATGATAGTGAAAATAATTTTGAGTAACTTTGAGAACCACTGCGCATAGACCATAAACAATATTTGACACCGTCTGTTCAGAACAGACTTGTAGTGACATCACCTAATAAGTATTACCAATTATTACCAATAAGTTGTTTCTAATGGTGTGCTCAGAGCATGGCAAGGATTCACATGCTTCCTTGTTCTTTTCTTTCGCGTTACATTCCACTACGTTCAATCTGTAGTTACAAACATTTTAATTATTTTCTAACTGCTACGCGGCACATTTTTTTGTCCCGCCCCCTACACGAGTATCATAAGATTTCAAAATTTGAAAATAAATGATCACTGATTTCAAAGTCTATGTTCAAGAAATAAATTTGACAAATTCTGCTTCTCTCCCCAGGGAACCAGCGTCCTGTCTCCAGTATTGCATATTGGCTCAGTTATAGTATTGGCTATGATGATATACAAGAAATCTGCAGTCCAGCTCTTCGAGAAACACCCCTGTCTTTACGTCCTGGCCTTTGGCTTTGTCTCAGCCAAAATCACCAATAAATTAGTCGTAAGTCAGTCGTACTCCTCGTACCACTGTGGATGTCATGATTCCGTGTTTTGTGTATGACTCTCACTCTGTATGGTATGACTCTCACTCTGTATGCTGTGTGTGTCTTTCCATAGGTAGCACATATGACAAAGAGTGAGATGCATCTACACGATTTAGCATTTCTGGGACCAGGGCTGCTGTTCCTGGATCAGTATTTCAACAGTTTTATTGATGAGTACCTGGTGCTGTGGATTGCACTGGTAAGTACACACATTAAACGTGCTACTTCACTCATAGCTATGTTAAGAAAAGATTGAGAAGTAACGTCGTGACGTGCTGTCAAATAAAAGTGGACAGTAATCGTGTGGTGTTATTGTAGCGTTGTAAAAGTAGATAGAAATAGCACCATCATGCTTGAAAGTCATTTCAACAATTGTATAGTTACTAAGTAAGTTCACCATCAAACTGAAGCTATTATGTATATGTGTATAATGTGTATATATATATATATATACAGTATATATATATATACACACACACACACACGCTTGACGCTAACTCCATTTGGTTCTATGGAAAAAGAGGGAAAGTGTTTGCCAACTCTGACTGGGTGAGAGAGAAAGCATGAATGAAACTAAGGATAGATAGGTGGGTGGGTTTTAGGTAGGGTCCTGTAAACTTATTAACTTAAAAACGTATTTGTAAGCTACATGTTAAAATCCTCCCATTCATGAAATTTGGAGTCTGTCATGTTATTGTCCTGGGAATCTGGGATCTCACTTTCCCCTTTCTCAATATCAATATTTTTACTTTTTACAAAATTATTACTTGAAGTATACACAGAATTAATACATATTTCTTGGTCTATTTTTTCATCTTTGAACATGTGTTGTGAGAATGATGTTTTACTAGGTTTAATGGAGGTACTAGTTAGGGCTGTGAATCTTCACTGGCCTCACGATTCGATTCCACGACGCATCTCGATACAGCTCAAAGTATCACATCCTCAATTTTCTATATATATTATTACTGCATATGGCTACTTTTTCATCAATTAATACAAGCAGTCAGATAAATATCAACTCAACTTTTTTTTACTTAGAAAGTGCTTTAAAATCTGAATGTCAACATACGTTTAAACATAAACGATTCATCGATTATCTGTCACGATCCAATTCGATGCATCGCGACACGTCCGCATCGCGATGCATCGATTAAATGATTAATTTTGACACCCCTAGTCCAAGTCCAAACAGCAGGCAATATTAGTGCATTGTATTTGCTCTTTAACTCTTCCACGTGTTAAGAAGAAGTGAAAACTTTCCATGAAAATGGAATATCTATTATATATATCTATTATTTATAATATATATTTGATTATGTTTGCTCAATGGTGGTTTTGGTATTTGTTTTCCTAACATTTTTGTTTGTATGTTTCTGTCTTTCTCCCGCAGATAATTTCTTTTTTTGACTTGGTGCGTTACTGTGTTAGTGTTTGCAACCAGATTGCCTGCCATCTTCACATTTTTGTTTTCAAAATCAAGCCTTCAAGCCCCTCCACTCTTCAGTGAAGACCCACACGCCATTACTGACTCTGTCCCCTACTCGTTAGTCGCTGACATCAAAAATGTCCATTTCTTCTTTTGTTTGTAGAGAAGCAGGAGGTGATGTAGTATTAAGTACAGGCTTCTGCCAAGTGAATGTGAGGACAAATAATATATTATTGAGATATATGGGAGTATTATTGTCATTATTAAGTTATTTTCCGTTGTTTCATCATCTGGCCTGATAGTAAGACATGTTTCTCTTGAGAAATAACAACCGAGGAAGTATTTCTGCTCGTGACGGGGTCGACTCGGAAAGACTGCAGTAGGGTTGAGTACAGTAAAGGTGCTACTTAGTGTGTTGAAGGAGAAAACCATTGATTTCAACGCAAAAACAAACTTTAATGTGTTTTAACAATTTATGTCCCAAGAAAATGTATAGGAATTGATTGAAATTCTCAGTCTTTGCTTTCTATTATAATTTTTGCAATATTTGCATAACCTTACTTTTTGCTATCAAACTGTTAAGGTGTTGGATGTTTGTGCTTTTCCTAAGAAATACCGCTTTGAGACATTGATAAAAAACCTTCACTAACTGTATATTATCCAGAGGACAGCATTGTAAACTGAGGCGGTGAATAGGGCAAAATCGTACATTGTTAGCAGTCCTCAAGAGTTTAAAAAGATGAGTGGCTATTAGAAATGGCTAATGGCACTGCCTCCAAGGCCACTGACATGATCCAGTACTGTTACCACAGCGCCACCTGCAGAAGGGTGGGTTTAACATGAATGAAAGTAAATTGTTGGACATGTTCTGTTCAGTGTTGCTACTTGTGAAAAAATGTCTAACAATATCCATATATCAATGTGCAACCCCCCCCCCCCCCCCTCGCAACAAAGATAAGTTGGATTCTTGCTTTTGCATATTGCGCCCGTTTTCTTTTGTACAGTTGCCCCCACAGATACTGTACTAAGACTATACCATTTACTTCAAATGTCCAATAAGGTCTTAAAATGCCAAGTTTGATGACTGAATTGGGATGGGAATGACTTGTATTATGTAGAACTGTTAACAGAAAATATTTTGTTATTGTCGTTGGAGGCGTGATACAAAAGACGGTTTGTCAGTGATTCATTGAGACAGCCTTCCATGCTTGGGTGTGTTCACAACCACAATGTTTTAAGCAGCTCTTTGACACACTTTTCTTTTTTTTTAAAGATTACATGGATGTAAATGATTGCATTAATTAAAGCGCATTGTTGACTGTCAGTCTGCAAACACTCATTTCTAGAATGTCATGGACATTTCAATTGATTCAAAATGTTCTTTGTCTTCATTTCTACAGTTAAAATCGTTTAGGGAAAAGTATGAAATGAGCCACCGTTAACAGAGATGATATCTTGACTGTGCCCTAATTTGCATGTGTAATATAGCACTGTACAGTTTGTACTATAGCTGCACTTCCTTTGTATAACCCACGACCTGGAATCCAGCATTTCATTTCATAACCGTTCATGACTTTTGTGAAACACAGCTTCAACATCCAGAGCTCTGCATCATTATGTGCATATAGTTACTGATGTCAGGTCAACTCTTTCATTGTTACCAGTCATTCTCAAGACTAGTAAAAGGTTGCCTTAAACACGTTTTTTGTTTTTCTATTGTTTTGTATGAAGATCAAGCCTTTTAAAATGGGCATGTTGTCTCTTTGAACTGGCAAAGGCTTGTGTACTTGTCCTCCGTTTCTTTATTTTTTTTTGGCCAGACTGCCAAGCTCAGGTATAATTACCAATGTGCATAACTGTGTTCCTAGGTTACTAAGCAAAACGAACGAGACCACTTGACAATCTCTCATTCATCTACCAATGCAAATAAACGTCATACTCCCACCTATAACCAGGTGTCCATGTCTTTTATTATAAACCTCATATCCCACCTATAACCAGGTGAAGAGACAGTGGAAGGCTCTGGCTTGGATGATGCAGAGGACTCTGGAGCCAATATGGGGGTGTGATGCCCGGAGAGTTGGGGGGAAATCCTGTTCGTCGAGAGTGGAGTATTTATTATTTGTGGACAGTTGGAGGGTGGAGGGGGACGGGGGAGGAGCTTGCCACCATGTCTGCCCCTACCGGCAGTAGTCCAGTCGTCCCTTCGGTCAGGAGGAGTAGAGGAAGCCTGGACCTTGGGGCTTGGCACCTGCTCCCAGCACCATGGTGTCTTCATCTTGTGTTAGGACATGTTGATGCCAGTACGCTACATTGTGATCATTCAACCCCTACAAAATGCCAACTCATAGGTTTGTCATAGTTGAGTTCTGCTTAATAGTTCTATTTGACAAGATACCCACAAATCTTTGGTAGCGATGAAAAAGCAAGGCACTGTACCTCCAACGTCATAAATATTTAATCATTAATCATTTACATCAAACAATAATTTTATTTATTTTTTAATTCTGCAAACAAGAGTGAAGGATTATGAACAAAACCACTTGAACAAAAAAAGATAAGGAACCTTCTTTCCCCAATGTGTTTGCACCCCCCCCCCCCCCCCACACACACACACACACACACACAGTAATTGGCAATAGAGCTCAACAGGTACGCGACTTTTCGTGACTCGTTACTGGTGACCCATTCATTTTCTCCATAAACATTTAGAAACATCCTTATACAACGAGTTTTAAGGCTGGAACAAAGCCTAGCATAGAAATATACCCAAAATGTGATGAACCACAAATGAACTGGAGCAGACAATACATGCATATGTACTGTATATAGTGCAACATGAGGAGACCTCAGCACCTTTTCTTCGCTTCCTGCCCTGTTATCTTACATCAGCATGGACTGCATGGACTGTTATCTTACATCAGCATGGACTGTTATCTTACATCAGCATGGACTGCATGGACCTGCCCTGTTATCTTACATCAGCATGGACTGCATGGACCTGCCCTGTTATCTTACATCAGCATGGACTGCATGGACCTGCCCTGTTATCTTACATCAGCATGGACTGCATGGACTGGAGAGATTTGCGCACTGAAGCCATCTCTTGCTGTTGCTGTGAATTGCAAGTGGAAGGAAATTGAAAATCTTACGTCGTCAAACTGGATAAAGCAAATATTAAAACAACACTAAAGCAGTTTTAAATGACACTAAAATCCAAATACTGATTTTATAAATTGCTATAAGGCATAAGCTCTGCCTTTACTGGCAAACATCTACTTACGGTCTCCATGAGCATCTTCTTCTGGAACATTGCCATCTCCTGGTGCAAGTCGCTGTGCAGAATTTCTTGCTGATCAACATGAGTCTTCTCCATAGTTCCAAGGCTCTACAGACACATAATATTTTGGTTTGCGAAAATGACAAAAACCCAGTGAAATGTTTTCAAGAGTAGACTAGATTAAAATAGTAGGATATTTCAGGTACCTGCATGTACTGCTCTAAGAGCTGCTTCAGACTTTATAGTAATGTAGTAATAGTAGGATGTTTCAGGTACCTGCATGTACTGCTCTAAGAGCTGCTTCAGACTTTTACGCCTCTGGTTCAGTGAGGTGTGCATCTGCTGAAACATCTTCTGCTGCTGCAGGAACAGACTCTGGAAAAGATGGGCATATACTGATACTGCTGACAAATGGAAAACCGAGAATTTTCCCCCTATAATATGGTCTATGAAGGAAAGGTGTTGGTAACACTTTATAATAACGTTCAGTAGTAAGTAATTTATAAGCTATGAACTAATGACGATCATTTACAAAACATTAATATACATTTGTAGGTGATTAATTTGTAAGTCATTCCAAGTTTTTATATTCCAACCTGTCTCTATACACATTTGTTAATCATGAACAAATGATGAGCAAATCATTAGTCAATGAAAAAATCATTAATAGCTTATAAATGACTTACACCTGAACATTATTATAAGATGCTACCAAAGTGTTAATCATGGTACTATTACAGCTTTGTTGAATACTCAATTCTGACTGAACAGCTAGCAGTGGTCTTCAACCAGTGGTCCGTGACCCCTAAGGGGTCTGCAGAGGTAGTGCAGGGGGTACGCCGATTTTTGTCAAAGTAGTTTGTGAACATTTTTCAAATGTATTTTAGACAAAAAATAATATTGACTAAATATTAAGCATTAATAGGCAATAATAAGCTACTTTAGACGAAAATGATTTACAAAGCACGTCTCATGAAGCAATATGCAAAAGGAATTGTTTGCTCCTTCTTGCTTTTTAATGTAATCTAAAAAGAAGTGTCAATCAGCTGATATCCTGCTGTGTGCTGGATTATAAATGTTATTATAGGCAACAGTTAAAATGCAACACAAGTTTATTTTATTTTATAATGGTGGGGGTCCCTGCTCTGTTTCTCTATAAACTAGGGGTCCTTCCTTTGACCGAAAAAGGTCAAAGAGCCCTGCGCTAACGGAAGGCATTCTGATGTTTGTTATTTTGAAATAAAAGAATGTAGAGGCATATGAAATCAGTTTTATTTTTTTCCAAATTCCGTTTTATTTTTCCCGGAGTTCCCGAAGTTTTTTTCATTTTAATTTTAATTTAGGGGTTAGGAGTGATATTTTTTTCTTTTTTTGATGACGTGGCTCTCTCAGACAGCCTCTTCGACATGTTTCTCAAGGTGAAAACTAAGTTATGAGGTGCAGTAAGGGTCCCACGCAAGACCCCCCCGCCTATCATATCATTTTCCATAATCTGCTGGTATGGTAATCTTTGTACTAAAGACAAGAACTCCCTGGGGAGAATAGTGAAGGTGGCTTCGAAAATAGCCGGAACCCAGTTCAGAAGCCTGGACCAGATCTGTAATAACCAGGTGCTGAAAAAAGCTGTGTCCATCCGATCAGATGATGCCCACCCTCTGAGGTTCGAATATGAGCTGCTTCCTTCCGGGCTCCGCCTTCGTGCCCCCATAGTTAAAAAGAACAGATACAGAAATTCCTTTGTGCCTGTCTCTATCAGAGCGTTGAACGCTGCTGGGGTACATATGTAATGTCTCCCCATCTGCCGTTGCTGTTATTTTGTTATTTATTTATTTATTTTATCCTTTTATTCTTTTATACTTTTATTCTTTTATCTTTATTTATTCTTAGGGGTACAGTACAGTATATCTGTATTATATACTTTGTCTGCCCTTTGGTCTGGACTGAGGTTTTTTCTTTTGTGCTTTAATACAATGATACATTGTAGCTCTTTCTTGTGATATAAATGTGCTGCTGTGAGCGAACTGCACTTTGCTACTATGCACTTTATATCTCTACTGTGCACTTTAGATCGTTGCTACTGTTGTCATTTGCACTTTAACTATTGTGTTGCACTTTAAACTGCTGCCCTAGACCGTTTTTACAATGTTTTTTTTTTTGTCTTATTTGTTTTTATGTATGTACTTTGTACTACGCTTTCTGCAATCCAATTTGCCCTTTTGGGACACTTAATAAATCTTGAATCTTGAATCTTGAATCTATCAAAACACCCCAATCGAAAACTGAATCATGTCTCTAGGCGTGAAATCATTTAGATTACTACGATCATTAGATCTACTTCTTATTTTGATAATTAGGCCTACTTTTATAAATTTCAGCCAAATTATGGGAAATTCTGCAATATTCCATGTTTTACATTTGATTCAATTTTTATTACCAAATTCCGTGATTCCGTCCGTTTTTTCTGTTTTGCGGAAATCATATGGCTCTACAGAATGCTGTTTGACTTCTAATTATATCACTCCACACTCAAGTCAATTGTGTTGACTTCTTATCAAATTAACTGTGGACACTGTCAAAAATATCTTACTGCTTGTTTACTGCACAGTCCTGAAAGCTGCTATATTATGAAATATTGTTATATTTAAATATCGTGTGTCTATCTTATTAAAAGCTTAAAATCAAAAGCTTGCAGTGAAATCATTTGAAATAAGCATTTCCTGACAATGCCTTTAAATAGCTGTCTAATAACAGTTGTAGTAAGGCTGTTCAGTGAGCCTACACTTTGCATAATGGGGTTTCGATTCACATTGTCTGTATTTTGTAATAATGACCGGCTTGCTGTAGGCTACATTATTCCTTACATTGTGCAGAATCTGAAATAAAATGTCCAGTGTGTATCCAGTCTGTGTATCCAGTGTGAAAGCTGCATTACCATTAGTTTCTCCTCTTGATCCTTGTACTTTGTCATATCCATGTCCCATTGCTCCAACACTCCAGCGAACTGACCAGAGTAGTCATCTTCCACTTTGCTTCTGTAGTTGATATAATAATAGAACAAATGTGTAGTTCTATCAATACTTGCTATATTTGCAGGAGGAGGGGGGGGGGAGGAGTTAGTGGGCCACTGGGCCTACCTGTCGGTCCTCTGAGTGTTCCACAGATGTTCTATTTTCTGTTGGCTGGTCTTCACTGAGGATTTAACGAATGTCTCCAGACGCTTCCGTTTAGCGAGGATGCTCTTATTCATGTCAGCTACAGCCAGAGAGACAAAACATTAACATGACATAAACATAACAACCATGTGTCTATATGGGTCATTTGACTGTGCAAGGTTGAAAACATAGGCACTTAATAAACATACTTGTAAAAAATAAAACATAGGCACTTCACCTCCAAATCTGCCAAACATTTCCATCATATCCCCCCTGTCAATAAAGAGAAAAAAGTTAATATCAGGCCAAATATAATAATATAATATATAATATAATAATATATATATAATAATGTAATAATTTAGAGGCTGTGGCTCAAAGATGAAACCCTCAGCTAGAGAGTTTGTTTATTTACTTTGTTTAAAAAAATTACCCTGTCTCGGGAAGATCCACATCAACATCATCCAGCAGAGGGCGTTTCCTGGCCTTCACTGGCTTGGCTTCCACTGAAAGCAAAATTTAAATGAGTTTTCATCCAAGCTAGTCATCATGTCCTGCAAACAAACAAACCAGCTGACACTTACCTTGGTAATGTGAAGTATCATCATCGAGGTCCACCACCACCACAGGCTTGTAAGACACTTTGCCTGCTCTCCCTTTGGCTTTTCCAGCTTGTCCCCCGGGAGCTGCCATTGTCCTGGAAACATTCAAGATGATGTATCTACAGAGATCTACCAGCCTAGCCTCTCTACCTGCATTCATGTTTATAGACAATTTCTACAGTGAAAGCTAATATTAGCGTAGCTAGTTAGCTAGCATGACTGCCTACCAACAACAGGAATGCTTTCTCTGGAAAGTGAGGAAAATTTATTGAAGAATTGCAGCCGGCAGTGTCAGTGTGTAGCTCAATGCTTTGTAGCCTATATACTGTACGAATATTGTAGGAATAATGTGCAGCAGGCCTAAACAAACTAAAGTGATGAAACTTACAACTTGTATTGTAGTGGCGCTGGATTCTGGAAGCTTCTAGGCGGCGTGACGGCGTCAGTGATTCAGGTGAGTCAGTGAAGTGATGAGAAGAGAAGAGTGCACGAGACCCAGGCGGAGGAGTCCGACTCGTCCCATTGGCGCCAAAAGATCCTCTCGTCGTCAAAGAGTATAAACGGCAAAGATAGGGCTGCTGTTTGTTTAGCAAATCCGCCATTTTGGCCTGGGGACCACCTCTGATTGGCTGTCATGGTTCTGTGCCGTTGTACCATTGGCACAACAAGGCGGCGTTTTCAGCAGAGGCATCACTCTGGTTTTCAGGCAAACATCGGTAACTTGTACCCGAAGGCTGTGGTTCTCAAAGTGGGGTCCCTTGAAGGGTTTCAGGAGGTCCCCAGCAAAAAGAGGACTACTTCCCCCCCCCCCCACTACATCCAGAAGTAACACGATGACATAATGTATGTATGGTGAGTATGATTTCCATACACTTTCTGTAATAAGACATCTAAAAGAAAATATCTTATGACTGTAAATCGGGGTCTGTTTTCTAATTTGTATCAGTTTAGGGGTCCTTGACAGTTTCAGAACCACTGAAGGTTCAGCCCATCTACCTTGTTTGTATCCAGATGATTGGTGCATAATTGAGTACAGATGAAATAAACAGAAGATGCTGCGGACTGAACCACCCTCTCCACTGTGTTCAGCCTGCCAAGTGTCCCTCGTATACAGTGTGACACAGATATTTAACTGTCCAAACTACTTTATTGATATATTGAAAGAACACACAAGACATTCACATTGTAAGTCCCATCAACAGGTCTGTCATTGCAGACAACACAAATCTCTAAAGTCTACATGTTGCATTGAAATGCTGAAATTCCATACTATAAAAGATCACAAATGCAATAAAAAAAAATATCCGGAGCAGTCAGAGAAAATTATGCTTTTTTTATATTATATTGTTGCTTTTTTATTATATTGTAGTTTCCCGTTCATATATGAAAGGCTGAACTCTTGGATGATATTCTCGACATTGACAGTCATACATGATATTGGAGCCTGTCAAATTTTAATGTTGATTTCGTTCATTTCTTCAATTAAATGCAATGTTGAGCCTTTAATGACTAACCACAGTTCAGATGAGATTGGGCACTTTTTCTCCCTCACAGACTCCTGACAATCACCTTAGCTCACTTACATTTTCGAGAAATTTTAAAAACCTACATTGTCGAGGTCCATTGCAGCATTTCAATACTTTTGAAACAAGTTGAAAAAGCATATTGATGACAAAATATTTGAACATAATTTGCAGTTGGTTTGTGAAAACGGCTCATCCCAGTGTTGGTGTATTTCTGAATGTTTACATGGTCTACTTAGTCTTCTTCAGACATGCATTTAAACACTGATCTGATGCTGCTGTGTACTCATGGGGCATTCCTTTAAAACTGGGAAATGGGAATGTGACAGTTCAAAGGTCATGAGCTCGAACGGTGACATCACCGGCGCTCGTATTTTCTCTCCCCAACTCGTACGACCCTCAGCAGCCCCGACCTTAAAAAAAAAATCCAAGATGGCTGCTCCGCACATCAACAGTAGTTAAAAATCGTAGTAAATACTGTTTATTAGCACTTGTGTCTTGTTTGTGTCTCATTAAATCAGCGGTACACACAGCACTGTCTAACTTCTATCTGTGTGGACATGTTGCTGCAGTGTTTGTATGCGCAAAATGCCTTGTTATCAACTGTTATTGCCAACGATGGCTAGCCTGGCTAGCGACCGGATCTGACTCGTTTAAACGGATGTGACGAAATTCAACAGTGAACTTCCCAGCTCCCAGTTTTCTGCAAATGGAACGTCTAACAAAACAGTTGTGACGTCATTCAACCACCACATCCCGGTTTGTCTGCGATAAAGGAACGGGCCATAAACATTGCCCTGGGAAGAGGATTTGGGGAGGTCAAGTTGACCAGCCAACCGGCGGTCTAGACCGTCACCGTGCCCTGAAGAACGACGATCCCTCATTTCCAACACTGAAACACACACCAATATTTTGATTTCACACCAGTCTTGTCACGATGAGCAGCTTCAATACGGCTGCAAAAAAAAGACTGAAGTAAATTCCATTTCGACATCACCACTGGATTGCGTCAACATACAGATTGCAATAGTTTAAAAGATGAGGGCCGGAATAGTTGAAAGAGAAGAGTCAGCCTCACTCTCGCTCTCGACGGTAGACCGCAGCAGCCAAAGAGTCAAAAACAGCTGAAAATGTTCCGACAGCTTTAAAAGAAGTCCACCGCGTTCCTGGTCCACCTAAACCGGTTGTCAAAACTGGTGCCAGAAACCAAATAATGGAACTTATGGAACTATTTCACTCCACAACGGACAGACGGAAAAACCAAGCTACATCCAAAGCCCGGTCCAGCTCAATGTGGTAACCCAGAGCAAAGCGTCTCTGTTGTTGCGTGATGATACAGCTTGATGATTTTGGATCCTTTTGCCATGGTATCATAGTAGGCTACTATTGAATGATTATAGGCATCAAAGTCTAAATTCTGGTACGCCGACAAGACAAAATACAGACGCACGACTGTGAGAAGCTTCAGAAGGCACTGTGGACCTGAATGTGAGAAGCTTCAGAAGGCACTGTGTGTGGACCCACTGGGAAATGGCATTGGCAAGATAGAAAGCAGCTAGCAGTCTTCTCTGTTGGCTCAGGTATGGGGGGGGCAAATCCGTCATGGTCGTCTTCATCTTCACAGCATCCTCTTCCTCCTCCTCACTCGCCCTTTTCTTTCCTCTTGGCCGTGAAGGGCACTTTGCTGGCGACCTTCGACCCCACCGCGGACACGCCCCCGGCCACGGCCGACACGCCCCCCTTCACCAGCCCCACCCCCACAGAGGGCACGGTGGTGACGGCGGACTTGGTGATCTCCAGCCCCTTGCCGCCCACCCAGACCACCCCGCCCACCGCCGCGCCCACCACCCCCTTGGTGACGCTGAAGAGCCCGCCGGTCACGCGCCACATCATGCTGGGGGCGGCCACAGGGGGGTGCTCCTTGCCAGGTTCTGAAAACACACAAATGACAGACTTTAGGGGGGGCAGGTCGATATTATGGACTAGACCAGAGTGAGGAGGTGGGGGGGCCTTCTTACCAATAGACGATCTTTGGCGCAAATGATGACGTGGTTACAGCATGCGCACATTAACGTTTTCATAGAACATCAATGTTGTACAGGTAGGAAAAACTGACTGGAGGGGGGGGGGCTTTAAGCCACTATAGAGACACTGCATGTAATAGGCCACGCCCATCACGGGGGAAGAGCCCAGTTCATTTCCACACACCAGCGTCATTTTCCTTGAATTAAACATAGCTAAAAGCTGTTGTGTGGTGGGCTGCGCAGAAAACAAATGTAAAAAATCGCCAGTTAAAGTTTTTTTGTACTCCTGAGCAAAACAAGGAAGCCATTGAGAATTGGCGAGAAGAAAAATGTGGATCTAGCTGTCAAGGAAGTAAGTTGGAGTGTTCATCTTCCGTATATACGATATTTTGGTGCAACACGCAACCATGCACGTGACATAGGAGAACGCCAGGATTGGACAGGAGTTTGTGTTTTCCCCCGTCTTGGGCGTGGTTTCTGAATGATGACGCGTTACGCAGTGTCTCTATGCTACCCCCTGCTGGACAACTCACTTCATTCCCCTAATTACATGTACTGTTGAAAGTTAATTTGAAAATATCCATATTGCTGCCTTTGCAATCTACATAATCACCTCTTAATACTGTAATATCAATATGAACGAATTCAATATATTACTAAGGTTTGCATTGCTGTTGAAGCCGTGGTGTTTTTCACTAATTGTTGCAATTTATGGACAACGGCTTTTACTTAAAAAGAGGGGGGGGGAATCTTATAAAGGGATAGTTCTGATTTCTTTAACTCGAGTCATATTTGCTACTTACCAACGATGATGTTAATTGGTAGATTCCTTCCTCAGCATAACCCATGCTGTTTCCTCATACTCGCGTCAGATAGTTAGCCACAAACCAATAAAAGGTTCACGCTCCTGTCTGTGCAAGCTGAGGCTCACCGACATGTACTGTGTGTGTACTGTGTGTGCACTGTGTGTGTGTGTGTGTGTGTGCACTGTCACTGTGGAGGACATTTCAGTCAGGTTGCACAGACAGGAGCGTCACCCCGTTGACCTTGTATTAGTTTGTGGGCAGCTGGGTAGCTATCTGGAGCTAGTATGAGAAACGGCATATGTTATATATAATATTTTCCGAACCTATATCAGTCAATGCAACCGTGCATACCAATGGCGAAGTTTCGCTGAGCGTTATTGCGGTGTTTATTTTTTCGAACTGTGGTCGATTTTTCAGAAATTCGCTTCCGACGTGTACACATCTGTGGCTGTGATTGACAGGTGGGTCAAAACTCGCATCGCAATTTCGTGCCGTATATTCGCATCGCTCTTGATGTGTAAGGACCTTAAGACCATACAGAAGTGTTTCATTGATTTTTGTAAACCACTTTCAGTGTTTCCCCTACCATTCTACAGGCCTGGCGGGCCCACCAGGCCCGTAGAAAAACTGCATTTGTAAAAAAAAAAAAAAAAAAATTCTGCTCTCCCCAAAATTTCAATAAACCTTTATGGCATATTATTACAATACAACAATAGTGGTGTTGACAGTGTTGACAGTAATAGAAGATGCCAAATCATTCAAAACAATAAGCATTTTGCTTTTAAGAGCATCGTGCCAGCGTGCAGCATTGTTCCAAAACGTGTCAACATGTGTCATTGCCTGGGAAACGCACATCCCATAATACAACTGTTCGCATGGCATCCCATAATAGTATGATGATACTTGGGGGGCCATTGCGAACATAGATGCAAACAGGTTAGCTAAAACTTCAGCGTCGCCAGCGAGGGCCCCCACCGTTGCGGTCGGGGGACGTTTCGAAATCCCTCCAGGCCTGAACATGTTTCTAGGGGAAACACTGGGTCACTTTGGGTTACATAGTTGTATGAAATGTGCCAAATGAAATGAAATGTTAGATTCAAGTTAGATGTGTAGCTGACCGAAGCAGAGTTCATGCTACTATCACACTGGGCACAAGATGCCACTAGAGGCAGCTGCACGTGCAATTTATTATGGCGCAAACACACTGGAAGCGACGCGGAAGCGCAGGCAGTTTCATTTCCGCGTCCTTGTTAACGGATTAGATCGGTCACACCGGCCGCGGCGCGGGCAGCTAGCGGGGCTGCAGCGAGTTTCCACGTCTGGTCTAGTTTTTGTGCGCGTCGCGTCGCCAGCGATCGTGTGCATGATGCCAGGCAGGAAGTCAGTACAAGCTGTGACCGGCACGGCGTAATCGCAATGTAAATTTGAAACAAGACAAGCGGTCAAGTTGAAAACCTCACTGCCCTTTCAACTTTAAACAACGTCGCTTATGTTTAGGCAAGTAAATCAACTTGGTTAAGGTTAGGGTTAGTTTGGGTTAGGCTTAAACAACAAAAATGTCTGACTGGGACTTGAACGCGGCCGTGGAAGGCAAGTGTTTACGCCCTCCATCCACCCTGACCACAACACTTTTAAGGCAACCATCTATACGGCTTCTGTGTGTCTTGATGTTCACCGCGAGACTGTTGTCTCTGCCGAGCCAAAGCATTTTATGGTAATTGCGGTAGCAGCGTGGCGTTTTTGCGGTAAGATCAGCTTCAGTTTGTGCAAACAGAATAGTTCGCTAGTAAACAACTACATAGCAACCGTTAGCCAGTTGTTTAGCCAAGTGTTTGTGGAGGCCTCCGCAGAATTTCATTTTTTGAGAGGAGCGCGGAGCTCGATGCAGACTCTGCAGACCCTCCGCAGACTCCCTGCAGACCCTCCGCAGACCCCCTGCAGAGCTTCTGCGTATCAGTGGATTGCACAAACGTACAATGCTGTCATTTTATTCTGGAGAACAGGCTGCTCTAGTCTGTACATGGTTATCATTTATGCTTCCCCCCCAATTTTTTTATCCCATTTTTATCCCCCATTAGTGCTAATTTAATTGATTTATCCTGGTTGCTGCTCCACCCTCTGCCGATCTGGGGAGAGCCGAAACTGGCTCCATGCTTCCTCCGAGACATGGGCAGTTAGCCAGCGCTCACAGCGTCCCAGGTGAGAATCGAACCCAGGACCTTCGAGCTGTGAGGCGACAGCTCTACCACTGAGCCACCATGCCCCCGGTTATAATCTATGCTTACGGCCGTTTGACATTTTATTCTGGAGAGCAGGCGGCTCGGAGTCTGTACCCGGTTATAATTTATGCTTAAGGCCGTTTGACATTTTATTCTGGAGAGCAGGCTGCTCTGAGTCTGTACATGGTTATAATTTATGCTTAAGGCCGTTTGACATTTTATTCTGGAGAGCAGGCGGCTCTGAGGCTGTACACAGTTATCATTTATGCTTAAGGCCGTTTGACATTTTATTCTGAAGAGCAGGCGGCTCTAGTCTGTACACAGTTATCATTTATGCTTAAGGCCGTTTGACATTTTATTCTGAAGAGCAGGCGGCTCTAGTCTGTACATGGTTATTATGCTGAAGGCCGTGTGTCTAAGCAGCACAGACGTATTGTAACGTGCTTGTAGAATGGCTTCTGTAGCAGAAGAAATGTCTACAAGGACACAGGCAGAAAAGGGTACAAAATGTCTGTGGACAGAAATAGCAGCCAAGAGCAACTCTTGCACAAACAAGCATATTCCCTTGACAAACCCCGCACTTTCCCAAATAGCATCGGGCGGCCAATGAGTGTGGATTGCACCACGGTCCCTAACCAATTAGTGTGGATTGCGCCACGGTCCCTACAGGTTTTTGCTGCATTATTTCACCCAGAGCCCAGGGAGCGTGTCGCCGGCTTACCCTCTGCAGAGTGGCCGTCTGTGGGTTCAGCTTCAGCTTCAGGTTCGTCCGTTGCCAGCGTGGTCCCGGGCTGCTGGGGCTCAGCGATAACGCTGTTCACATTCTGAAAGAGAAAAACAAGTTTCACAATTTTGTATTTTTTAATTAAGTCTTTGAACTCCGACAATCAAGAGATGTGGAGGGTAAACAACTAAATCCATTTCATTGTAATGTGTGTGTGTGTGTGTGTGTGTGTGTGTATATATATATAATGTATATAAATATATATATGATTTCTTTCCCCCATAACACTGCATTTTTATATAACTTCCACCCGTTTGATACTAACTTAACGGTACTGTGATGTAGCCTGTTATAACCTAGCGTCCTAGCCCCATAACATGACGCTGCTTTACTGTACTCCGAGATATTCTCATACAGCAGTCATCGTCACACAGCGTTTGAATCCTCAATAGGTGGAAAACGCTGTCAAAAAAGCTCTCCTACCCGTATCCGATCTCCGATTGTAGATCCGAAGATATGATCGTCCGCCTAGTGAAGCCAGTAATTTAGCCGGTGCTGTTAAAATGATACTGCTTACGTGAAACAACCGTTTAGAAGCAGTCTTTGCACAGCCTGTGCCGTATTGAGGACAGGAGAAGTGCCGACAGGAACCTTGGGAGTTTGAGTATTTCATGACATGTTTTGCTTCCCAGGTGCGCTGGATTTGCGTTGATCACTGACAGCCGCCGTCTCCGTGTGACTGCATGTGTTGTTTGCTCGCCATGTGCAAGCGGTGCACCATGTTAGTAAGATCAAACACACCCTGCTGTAAATTCAGCGCAGGCTGTGCAAAGACTGGCTTCACTAGGCGGACGATCCTATATCTTCGGATCTGCAATCGGAGGTCGGATGGTAAATGGACTGCATTTACCGGTATATAGCGCTTTTATCCAAAGCGCTTTACAATGTGCCTACATTCACCCATTCACCCACCGAAGGCGGCCAGCTGCCACGCAGGGTGCTGGCACAGCCATCGGGAGCAATCTGGGGTTCAGTGTCTTGCCCAAGGACACTTTGACATGCGGACTGGAGGAGCCGGGGATCGAACCACCAACCTTTCGATTAGTGGACGACCCGCTCTACCTCCTGAGCCACAGCCGCTCCTACCCGCTCGGATACGGGTAGGAGAGCTTTTTTAACCGCGTTTTCCACCCATTGAGGATTTGAACGCTGTGTGACGATGACTGCTGTACGAGAATATCTCGGAGTACAGTAAAGCAGCGTCACGTTGTGGGGCTAGTTATAGCCTAGCCCAGTGATTCTCAACCTGGGGTTCTGGGGACCACTATGGGTCCTTGAGGGCGTCCCCACCAAATTAATTGCGAAACTTCACCATTATTTCATTTACAACAAGTTAAGTTACACAATTATTAGAATAGAAAATGTATTAGAACGATTTTTTTTTTATCATAATGTCCATTCATTATATGTCAATAGTACAGAATTAGTACAGAATTCATATCTAACAATACAAATATTCTCAGATTTGGTGGGAGCAAATCTCATCAATTGGGGATCAGTGGCCTTATGTGGACTAAATTAGGGTCCTCCTTGATACGAAAAGGTTTGAGAATCATAGCCAGCCTGGTCTAAATGACGTTGTATCTTCAGCCTACGACGAGGTGGAAAACTGGGTTTAGCTGGTTTAAGCCTTCATTTCTGCAGGCCAAACGACTGCCAGTGCCACGTCGAGTAGTATGATTTGGGGGGAAGAAATACAACTACTAACTGCTCAACTAGGTTACATGACCAGCCAGAGCCGCTTGGTAGATTAGCTAATTAATAGATAACATCAGGACAGTTTGTACCTACTCGTTTCTAAACCATGCTTCTGAAAAGGGTTTCATAAAAGGTTTCAAAAATAACGGCTGGAACCAAGTTTGAGAAGGACATGAAGTTGTTCTCTCAGCGTATGTTCAGTGTCAACTCATTTTACAGAAATATATTATGTCCCCAACATTAAACCATGATATTGGATTGGACTATGATGTTGCTATAATGACTAATAAAACAGGAGTGTTGCAGAGTTTTGGCACAGATACACAACTTACATAGCACGTAGGCCTAGTTAAAACGTTAAACCCCAATCCCGTTACTCTGATGTGGTTTGTTTGTAACGTTACGGATATGTGAGTCTGTGCGCTTACCTTCACCATTGTTCCCAGTGCTTCTCCTATACGCACCTGGCACAAAATTAACTGCTGCGCAGCTTCAGTCTCGCACTAAAACGCGTTCACTCCAAAACACTGTTAAATTAGGCTATTTTCTCCACGCCGAGACGTTTGCTTCCTGACGTTGATGCTTTACATCGGCGTAAACTGCTCGTTTCCAAACTTTTCCCTATATAAAGTATAGGCACTGGCAGTTGCAACAGCTTTTACCCTGTTGGTTCTGCCGACGTGGCGCCTTCACTACTGATACACCACGGTCAAGGTAGACGCAACGACACGTCGCACTTCCGGTCACAACCTTCAAAATAAATCATGGCGAGCGTGTTTCAATTGTTTTTAAAGTTATATTGCAAAGTAGAGAAGTGAATACTAGGTGTAAAACGATGAATCGATGAATCGATTCATATTCCTATGTATCGTATCGCTCGAAATGAGTCAATATTGTATTGTAACCACAAGCTTATCGTGTAGGCTACCATTGTTCAAATGGGGGTCATCCCTATGTTCCCCGGGTCCTATGTTCCCCGGGTCCTATGTTCCCCACTTTTCCCAAATAGGGTCCTATGTTCCCCGCTATGGTCCCTGGGAGAGGTTAGGTTTTGGGTTAGGGTCTGGGGGAGGTTAGGTTTAGGCGTGGGGGGTGGGAGAGGTTAGGTTTTGGGTTAGGGTCTGGGGGAGGTTAGGTTTAGGGTTAGTGAAAAACGGGGAATATAGAACCCGGGGAACATAGAACCCGGGGAACATAGACATGATCCCGTTCAAATGTATCGCTAATAGTAGTGTAGGCTCTGAATCACTTAAAGCAACGTATCCACTTGGCTAAGAGCTAGTTCTCTGTCTTTCTTCAGAGTTTTATTGGCCAAGTAAGTTTGTACATAGGTACTTCTTTTTCATTTATTATTAAGTTTATTTGTCAGGGACCATGTGCAAAAATAACATTGATCTCAGAGAGAAAAAATGCTTTGCACCAGATTATAGCAAATTACTAATTTCATTCCAGGCAAGGCCTCTATTTTTGGCACACAAAAAAGTTACTGTATCGATTTCAAGTAATTTAATTGTATCGTATCAGATCGTGCTAAATGAGCCAATATCATCCTTGTATAGTATCGCGTATAATATAGCACGTATTGTGATTGTATCGATGTTAAAATGTATCGTTACCCCCCTAGTGAATAACGTAGCTATTTGATGAGGAATCAGCTAGAGTAAATAACCACTGCTGCCAGCAGAGCAGTCAGTGAGTCTGCTGGTGATACATGAGGTGTAGCAGTAGCATAGCCTACATATTAGGCAACAGGCTCAGACACAGGAAAGGAAAGAAAAAAAAACATACATCAACTTTGCAACATGGCGCTATCAGCCGCATAAGGTGCTTATATGTGCTTATATATATATAAAAAAAAGTGCATGGGGTCCCGCGCAAAGGGTCCATGAGATACCAGCTGGGCGAGCCAACCGTCACCCCTAACCTCAGTTACTGGTCATAATCTTAACCTCGTTGAAGTAGGCCAGAAACGGGTCCCAGATAGTTGAGAACCTCCCAAGCGTGTTGGTTCTCAGGGACCTGAGTTTCTCCATCTGTACAACAGAGATCATGTCCATCAGCCACACCTGAAAAGAAGGTGAAGAGGAGGACTTCCATTCCTTCAGAATGAGTCTTTTGGCGACTGTTGTCCCCAATGTCAGAGATTGTTGCACAGCTGTAGGGAAGTTCAGTGAGGACTTCGAGCAGCCGAAGATGGCGAGTTCTGCCTCCGGTTGTAGGGTTATTTTGTAGGCTTTAGAATACCAGTCAAATATTTTGGCCCAGACTCCTATTAGTGAAGGGCAGAACCAGAAGGCATGAGATAGCGTGCCCTCTGACACCTGTCACACAGTGGTGAGATAGAAGGGGAGATCCTGTGCAGTTTATGCTTGGAGTAGTGAAGACGGTGAACGACTTTAAACTGGATCAGCTGGTGTCTGCTATTCACTGAGCAAAGTTGTACCACAGACAGACTCCTTTCCCATATAATGTCAGATACATCAATACCAAGTTCCCCCTGCCATGCTTCTCTAATCCTCTCAGTAGAGGCCGTGCAGCAGTTGCCAAACAGACATACAAGGCTACAAATTATTGTTCCGACTTAGCTATTCCACAAGTAGCTACTCACAAAATGTTCTTTCTCCAGGAAATCATATGTGCCAAAATAACATATCATCATCTTAGTAATAAATGCCTGGAGTTTACTTTTTTTTTTTTTATTGTAACAATTCCAGTTTTGCGGGTTTTATGCTTTTATTCTGAAGACAAAGTTGCCTATTATCCGGTCTTCTTGTGTCTAGTGCGTGAACTTGAAACCACTCCAGTTCCGGATATTGCGTCACACTATAAATACAGTCCGTTTTCAGGCATCCTAGATTAGGCTACAGCGAAATCCACGCCTCCTTCACAAATGATATATGTCTGATATAATCTGTAGAGAGACACGTGGTAGCCTAGAGTAGAGACGAATATAGATTAACACAGATTC
This sequence comes from Poromitra crassiceps, assembly GCF_964638095.1. Taxonomy (NCBI): domain Eukaryota; kingdom Metazoa; phylum Chordata; class Actinopteri; order Beryciformes; family Melamphaidae; genus Poromitra; species Poromitra crassiceps. Next base: position 9,441,538 of record NC_139650.1, read on the forward strand.
ACAGACTACTTGTGTGTAGAGTAGGCTATGTGCTGGTGGTGGTGGTGGTGGTGATAGGGTTGTTACTTGGTCAGGTGCTGAGATTTCTGACTTTCAAAACTCACTTTCCATTAGCCTGGGTTGGAGTCCTTGAAGTGAGCACTTTAGTTAAATAGTCATCTGAAGTAGGCATACCTAATAGTGCAAAGGATGAAAGCCTAGTTGCAGTAGTGCAAAGGAGTAGCCTAAATGAAATGTAGCTGTCACTTTTCTGTGCCTGTGAAATGATCTGCTGGACAACAAATTTCAATATGAAGCTGATAGGCAACTGCTTGTTTTTCTTATGTATTTGTTGATCACACCATTTCAAATTAATTTGGTGTACAGTTATTTCAAAATGTAATTTCATACAACTGTTGATGTTGATTTGCTGATATGGCATCCCCCAATCTGCTAATGGCTGGGCCAAACTTTGCACCGTTTTTTTCTCCCGTGCGAAATGTTTCCAGTTGAATGATATGTTCCTCCTTGCATGCGATACATGCAATATCATTTCCTTTTCAACTTCCTGTTTGCTACATTTTGATAATGAGCAAATGAACATGCCCTGCAGCTAGGTCTTTGCTGCCACCAGGTGATGATGTCCCCTTCTAGACTAGAGCCTATATAGAGTAGAACAGGTGGTGACTGTCTGTACACCACGTTCATCTGTGTCAGCTAGCATCTAGACCAGTCTGTACACCACGTTCATCTGTGTCAGCTAGCACTCCAGGGCTTTTCAACGTGGGAGGCCAGCCTCTCCAGGGGGGCCCCAACCCGTTTCAGGGAAAGGCTCAGTGAATGGAAGTGAAACAATATGACGTTACGTTATTACATTAGTTATCAAAAGGAGACACACACATACATGTGTGATTTCGTTAAAGAGATAGTTCAGAGAAACAGTCGTTTTTTACTACCAGTAATATTTTACTGTTTTTCCTACTTTCCCAGAGTCAGAAACAAATACATGCCTTCAGACAGACCTTTTCTATGTATTTGGTGTAGTCTGATGTATGTCAACAGCACTATGAGGCTAAAACCAAGATCAATATGAGGGGGGGGGGGGGTGCTTGGTCTGAGGGGAGGCCCACAGTATCAGACTTTGAAAACCCCTGCTCTACACTGATCTTGCTTAACATGCGTGTGTGTGTGTGTGTGTGTGTGTGTGTGTGTGTGTGCGTGTGTGTGTGTGTGTGTGTGTGCGTGTGTGTGTGTGTCTTTGTGAGTTAAGCCCTTTTCAGACATGCAGCTTGTCCCTGAAATGTTAAAAAGCATGGGGTCATCATGTGTGAATGGGAGCAGGGATCGATATCCAGGGAAATCTGTACCGCCGATTTCCCACCTCAGACCTATAGTATTTCAGGGCAAAAGCTACCACGGCTGTTTTGTGAATGGAAGCAGTAACATTGCAGGTAAGGGCATGTAAAGGATTATGTCCAACTGACGAATGATAACTTTCACGTTGATGCGAGCAAACCAATCACAAGACTCCACTGATAACGTATTTGAATCTACGACTTGGTTTACGGTTGCCTTGTCTCGCGGGTGATTTGAGTTCTTTCGTCAGCGCCAGCAGCTCCTGCATTAGGCTATTACTGGCTTTCCTGCGGAAGCTAAGCAGGTCTGGCTGTGGTTATCCTTGGATGGTAGGTAGACCATGGTGCTGGAAGTGGTGATGGAGGACCAGTAGAAGGTGCTCTTCCGATCTGGTCTCATGAATAATATCCCCATCCCCGATGCCCCAGGGCAGAGACAGGGACTCCTGTCTCCTGTCCTGTGAGTGAGATGAGATGTTTAAAACCGAGGTCCTGACTCTCGGCGGTCATTAACCCATTGATACCTGATGCAGCATTTGCGTGTATATCCCTCATTTGTGTGTGTATCCCTTTAAGACCGTGAACCGCGTAACGCGGTTCACGGTCTTAAAGGGATACACACACAAATGCTGCATCAGGTATCAATGGGTTAAAGCAGTGGTTCTCAAAGTGGGGTCCGGGGACCCCCAGGGGCCCTTGAGGGGGTCCCCAGCAATATCTTATTCCCCAGAATAACATATTTTCACTATACAGTGACAGTGAGTAATTTCCATGTAACACAACTGAGAACCATTGGGTTTGGTGCTGGCTGAGGTCCCCCCCCCCCTCCCCTGCCCTCAGAGCGTCTGTGTGTTTGAACACGCCCACAGCACACAGCACTCCGCCCCCTTTGCTTTCTTTTTCCATTAAACTGCGTGAACTTCTCCAAACATGGAGGTGTGGCTGACCTGATAGATGGATCAATCCATGGATTTGACCAGCAGGCGCAGGCGGTCACCTCAGTCTCAGTGTCAGTCAGACAGCCGTTGTTGTTGTTCACTGTTCAGTCGTTGGAGGAGCTGAAGAGGAGCCGACAGGACAGAGCGCGATCAGGGTTTCTTCTCCTATGTAAGTGAACTAACAAAGCGTGTCAAATTGTGTCAGCTAAACTTTTCACAACTGTATTTTCAGGACAGGACCAGTGTGGATATAATATCTGTTTATGTGTGTGATTGTGATGTGCTATTTTTTTTTTTTACGTAGCCGATGTAGTCATGATCTAGCCTACCTGTGCACCTGCTGTAACCTAACCTGTAGCTTAGCTTACCTGTCGGTACGGTAGGTAGGCAGGCAACATACCGTAGTCAGCTTCCGCAGTAACGTAAGGCTATTTACTGCTATCATCCAGCAGCTGGAGATTGAGAATTCCCCGCGTCGCGTCCCAAAGCTCCTGGCAGCATACCTAAAGTAGGACGAGAGAGACAAACACGTGAGTTTGATCTCCTTCACAATAACTTCCAGTTTCAGTCTCTGTGGGCAAGTGAGTCTGTGTCGTTGGGAAACCCCTGTCAAGCCCCAGCCGCCACTTGGATTTAGATGCGCGTCTATAGTATCACCTAACCGCAATTAAATACGCCGGCTGTTTTTCCACTTCTAATTTTCAAATTCCTGAGTCAAACAATTTAGCTAAACTACCTTAATTTACAAACTGAATTCATCATAACTTCACCTAGATACACGGACCCGAGAGGCTATAGGTGCTGGACTAGACAGGACAGGAAAAAAATAATATTGACTGAAGATTCTGTAGGATATAGGCTACTGCGTGATCTTTGTAAACTTGACTGTATTCTTGAAGCATTGTTTTGTTTACTAGCAGACAAGCTGACCTAGAAGAACAAGAATAAAAACACAGTAAACAATGACAATAAGATTGCATAATACACAATACATAGAAGCCTATATGGCCCCATTTAATAATTCCACAACATTGCTTTGCCTGTAGGCTATATGGCCATTGTTAATCCCAATGGGGGGAATTAGATAGTCATCATGGCCCGATACACAAAGAGAGATGTAACAAAATCCAAACAAATACTACTGCAAAATAACTTAAACCATTCCTCAAAAATTCTGGTATGTTAACACGAAGCCCCCCAAAATCAGGACTTTGACCCCCCCCCCCCCCGCCACACACACACACACACAATGGACATTTTGCTTCATATTTAGCTATATTTGTGTTTGCTATTGCTGTGATTGCTGCTCTGCATAATGCACAAATTCTTCATTTCTAACATGTTGACTCACTATTAAATTCATCTGGAATCTGGAATCTTGAGTGATATACAGCCAATCTGGAATCTTGAGTGATATACAGCCTGGCATCGCCCGACCATTAAATTTATCTGGAATCTGGAATCTTGAGTGATATACAGCCAATCTGGAATCTTGAGTGATCTACAGCCTGGCATCGCCCGACCATTAAATTTATCTGGAATCTGGAATCTTGAGTGATATACAGCCAATCTGGAATCTTGAGTGATATACAGCCTGGCATCGCCCGACCATTTCACAATGCAGATTTGTCAGGTTCCCAGGCTAGTGATATACAGCTAAGGCAGCAGCATTGGAAAACGTCGTTCCTGTTTATCTCTGTGATCAGAAGAGTTTGTAACCAGTACAGATCCTGGACAGGCCCACGGTGCGTGTTCAACTAACTGATCCATTGGAAAACGGACACCGTTATTTCCTTTCCATTGGGCTGTTTTGGAATGTCAACATGGTGGGAGAGGCAGAAGATCGCAGCCTAGCTTCACTCATAATGGTGCTACTTCATAGAAAAAGTTAAATATACTTGAACACATTACTTTATCACTCATATTGGGTTGGAAATATCTTAACAAAGCTATGCCCCTTTGTCATGTTACTGGAAATGATGCTCTTTAATTGGAAATTGAATTGGGTCGGTTAGCAAATGACGATTACCTGTTTCGGCGGCGACCAAAGGTCTGAATAGATCTGCAGTGATTCAATCAATCTGCCTCAGTGGCGTAGCCAGAAATGAAATTGCAGGTGGGCCTGAATAAAAGTGGATGGGCCACATTGACATAATAATTGACATGATCAGAATCAGAATCAGCTTTATTGGCCAAGTATGTAGACATCCAGGGAATATGACTCTGGTATATGTTGATCTTAATGTATTTTCAAAGGAAAAGAAAATGTTAGATACAATCTAAAACAAACATCAAGGACTGCGATCAAAGGTATAAAAGCAAGTTCACATTATATACAGTAAGTGTGATGTAGAATGTCCGCTATGAATAAGCAGCAGTCAAATAAAGAAATAATTGTATACTTATGTAAATCATTGTAGGCTATAGGTCACTGCAAAGACAGTAAAAGTATAGGGTTTGTTTGCTGTCTAAAGGGTGTAACTGCATCATGTATGCCATTTTGACACCTGGCAAAACCCCACTTTTGACACTGACCAAGCCTTGTGGGTAGACTGGAGGATCTTAATCTTAACAGCACTTAGGTCAGCTCAAAATGCATGCTGACATAAGTAACACTAGCATGGCAGCATCATCACATCATTTCTCCTATATTCTAATAACAAGAGTATCAACTTTCCAGTCGTACCCAATTCACGCCATTCCAAAACTCTTTATGGACACCAGTATGCAAAAACATTTCAATAGAATAGGTGCAAATAACACATTTATACTGCATGCAAAAAATGGCATGGTTTTTGCGAAACTGCATAGCATTAGTATAAAGTGGGCATGGCTGTAAAAGGGAGACTCGTGGGTGCCCTTACAACCCCATTCTCATTCAGATATATTGAGGTGAGAGAGGTCAAGGGACCCCTTTGAAAATGGCCATGCCAGTTTTTGCTGTGTATTGATTACATTTTAAACCCTGTCTGCAAAAAAGTGTGACTTAATTGGACAGGCATTGTCTTTGCTGTTGGGACTTCCCAGTGTATGGGGGGAAACTCCTGGAGGTTTTCACAGAAACTTCAATTCCTTTCCTGTAATAATACCTCCCTCCTTCCTTCCTGTGCAGGCTCCAGTATGTCCGCTGGATCTGAGCAGGATTCCAGGGATCATGGAAAAAAGAAGCGTCTCAGCTCCATGTTTACTTCACTACAAGAGAAGCTGTCCAGAGACAGTGAGTCTCTGACCATCTCATTCCTTCAGATCTGCCTCTTCTGCTTGGATGTCAGCACCTGTTTGATACATGCTCATGTTAACACCACCATATGAATCCAGCATCAGTAGTGTCACATGCAGACAGGCATTTTGTACAGGATGACAAATGCTATCATCTGCAGCCACGTAGCAATGTTACTTGACTTTATTTCATTTAGCAGACGCTTTTCTCCAAAGCCACGTACAGAGCAATAAACATATCAGGTAAACGGACATTGTAGTCAGCAATAATAATAAAGATAATAATACAACCAAGGTGAACATTGATGCCAGCAATAGTGAAAGTGATAATAAATAAAAACAAGGTTAATCAAGTCCATGAGGAGCAATAAGGAAGGAAGAAGGTAGGGTTAGGGGGGAGTAAAGTGGAGAGAAAAAAGATGTGTTTTTAGCCTATTGTGGAAAATAGAGAGTGACTCTGCCGTCCAGACCATGGGGGGGAGCTCATTCCACCATTTGGGGGCGAGGTAGGAAGAAAGTCTGTATTTTGAGCGACCCTTGAGCCCGCGAAGCAAGGGGGGGGGCGAGACGGCCTACGCTAGTGGAGGGGTGGTGGGGGGGGGGGGTGAGACGGCCTACGCTAGTGGAGGGGGGGGGGGGGGGAGGCGGCCTACGCTAGTGGAGGGGTGGGCGGGGGGCGAGACGGCCTACGCTAGTGGAGGGGCGGAGGGAGCGGTGAGAGGTTTGGAACTTGACCATGGGTTGAAGGTATTGGGGGGGCTGTTGAGTGGACAGCTCTGTAGGCAAGGACCCAGGCCCAGTTGCACAAAGTACCTTAGGTTAAGATTTCCCTTAGGGTCAGAGTTAAAGTGTCCATAAAATAGAAGCAGCTGCACAAAACACCCTTACATCTGCTTATGTGTTCCTTAAAATGTTCAACCTTATGGAGAAGATTTAAGGGTGTTTTGTGAAGCCGATTCTATTGTATGGACACCTTAACTCTGACCCTAAGGGAAATTTTAACCTAAGGTGCTTTGTGCAACTGGGTCCCTGGTCTTGAATTTGATGCGTGACAGGATGGGGAGCCAGTGGAGGTCTCGGAGGAGGGGGGTGACGTGGGGGAATTTAGTTTGGTTAAAAACGAGGCGGGCTGCAGAATTCTGGATGAGTTGAAGGGGTTGGATGGCAGAGGAGGGGAGACCGGCTAAAAGAACGTTACAATAATAATGTTGAGTGTTACTGAGAATAACCAGCCATTGGTTGAGTTGAGTAATGACGGGGAAACACTGCTCCTGCCTTGATGCCATCTGTTCACTTTTATTTTTCATTTCCCGATGACATCACCGAGGACAAATTGTCACCTCTAAAAAGGCATGCAGAGGACAAATTGTGTATGTCCTCATGCACAAAATCATTTGACTTTTCGCTAAAATGCCCCTTGACCTTAAACTGACGTGTCTTTTGTTTTGTTGATATCTATAAAAAGCAACATTTGCCAGCTACACTAAGAACAGAGGAATGCATCGTTACCACTGTGTTTACTGTCACCAGACAAACATGCACTTGTTTGCTTCTGGGACTGAGCCACAGTCTAAAGCAATCATGTGTTTGTTGTGTTTGTGTCTCATGGTGACAAAACCAGACGAACAAGTCAGCTAGTTCTCTTCCTTCAGAAATCTACCCCCCACCCCCCATACACACACACACACACACACACACACACACACACACACACACACACACACACATAAAATAATGTACTTTTTGCTTATGGATTAGGAGATGACAGAGAGTCAGCCGCGACCTGCTCACCCAGCCCGGCTCAGGCCGAGCCGCGCGCCAGCAGCCCCTTCTTCTTCGAGTACCTGGTGGTGGTCAGTCTGCGGCGCAAGAAGCTGGACGGCTCCTATGAACCGCAGATCATCTACCAGTTCCCAAAGGTTAGCTGCTTGGTTAGCTCATTGATCCTAGATCTTCTTTCCTATGCTATAATACGGGGGGGATCGGCTTGACGTCACCAGACGGCAAAACACCCGGAACCGTGGCAGTTGACCAGTATGAGTTGTGCCAAACAAACGTTATAGACGGTTTTAACTTGACAACAAAAACATTCTACATTGAACCCCCGCTCACTTCCTGTTGCAGTGTTTGCTATGGACATAAAAGAAAAAAAAAACATTCAAGTGCAGGACTGACCATTCCGTGAAAACCATCTATAGGCCTACAGCTGAGCGGCGAAAACAAAACGATGTCGAGTGAATATTTCTGCAGTTTGCCGAATGCTGAGAAAAAGGAAGTGCTGTGGGGTTGCGCTCTGGTGAAAACCGTCTATATCTCAAAAACTAATCACATCACTTATATTTTGACATTCTGAGTGAGAGAGCAGAATTAGCTCAAGGATTTGATGTATAATATTATGCATGTCGTGTTAAAGTTGTGTGAACTGTCGCAGTTTTTAAAATGTAAACAGAGTCAGCGGCTAGAGTCAGACACTCAAGCCTCCCAAAGCTCTGGCTCCATAGGGTTCCATTGCCGTTGCCACCCAGTGACGCGGTTTGTTTCCCAAAATGCAACTGCTCGGCTGATACCTCGTATAGCCTAGTTCAGTATTTACCTCTTTGTTTAGTGTAGTATAGCCTAGTTCAGTATTTACCTCTTTGTTTAGTGTAGTATAGCCTAGTTCATTATTTACCTCTTTGTTTAGTGTAGTATAGCCTAGTTAATTATTTACCTCTTTGTTTAGTGTAGTATAGCCTAGTTAATTATTTACCTCTTTGTTTAGTGTAGTATAGCCTAGTTCATTATTTACCTCTTTGTTTAGTGTAGTATAGCCTAGTTCATTATTTACCTCTTTGTTTATTGTAGTATAGCCTAGTTAATTATTTATCTCTTTGTTTAGTGTAGTATAGCCTAGTTCATTATTTACCTCTTTGTTTAGTGTAGTATAGCCTAGTTAATTATTTACCTCTTTGTTTAGTGTAGTATAGCCTAGTTCATTATTTACCTCTTTGTTTAGTGTAGTATAGCCTAGTTAATTATTTACCTCTTTGTTTAGTGTAGTATAGCCTAGTTCATTATTTACCTCTTTGTTTAGTGTAGTATAGCCTAGTTCATTATTTATCTCTTTGTTTAGTGTAGTATAGCCTAGTTAATTATTTACCTCTTTGTTTAGTGTAGTATAGCCTAGTTCATTATTTACCTCTTTGTTTAGTGTAGTATAGCCTAGTTAATTATTTACCTCTTTGTTTATTGTAGTATAGCCTAGTTCATTATTTACCTCTTTGTTTAGTGTAGTATAGCCTAGTTCATTATTTACCTCTTTGTTTAGTGTAGTATAGCCTAGTTAATTATTTACCTCTTTGTTTAGTGTAGTATAGCCTAGTTAATTATTTACCTCTTTGTTTAGTGTAGTATAGCCTAGTTCATTATTTACCTCTTTGTTTAGTGTAGTATAGCCTAGTTAATTATTTACCTCTTTGTTTAGTGTAGTATAGCCTAGTTAATTATTTATCTCTTTGTTTAGTGTAGTATAGCCTAGTTCATTATTTACCTCTTTGTTTAGTGTAGTATAGCCTAGTTAATTATTTACCTCTTTGTTTAGTGTAGTATAGCCTAGTTAATTATTTACCTCTTTGTTTAGTGTAGTATAGCCTAGTTAATTATTTACCTCTTTGTTTATTGTAGTATAGCCTAGTTAATTATTTACCTCTTTGTTTAGTGTAGTATAGCCTAGTTAATTATTTACCTCTTTGTTTAGTGTAGTATAGCCTAGTTAATTATTTACCTCTTTGTTTAGTGTAGTATAGCCTAGTTAATTATTTACCTCTTTGTTTAGTGTAGTATAGCCTAGTTAATTATTTACCTCTTTGTTTAGTGTAGTATAGCCTAGTTAATTATTTACCTCTTTGTTTATTGTAGTATAGCCTAGTTAATTATTTACCTCTTTGTTTAGTGTAGTATAGCCTAGTTAATTATTTACCTCTTTGTTTAGTGTAGTATAGCCTAGTTAATTATTTACCTCTTTGTTTAGTGTAGTATAGCCTAGTTAATTATTTACCTCTTTGTTTAGTGTAGTATAGCCTAGTTCATTATTTACCTCTTTGTTTAGTGTAGTATAGCCTAGTTAATTATTTACCTCTTTGTTTATTGTAGTATAGCCTAGTTCATTATTTACCTCTTTGTTTAGTGTAGTATAGCCTAGTTCATTATTTACCTCTTTGTTTAGTGTAGTATAGCCTAGTTAATTATTTACCTCTTTGTTTAGTGTAGTATAGCCTAGTTAATTATTTACCTCTTTGTTTAGTGTAGTATAGCCTAGTTCATTATTTACCTCTTTGTTTAGTGTAGTATAGCCTAGTTAATTATTTACCTCTTTGTTTAGTGTAGTATAGCCTAGTTAATTATTTATCTCTTTGTTTAGTGTAGTATAGCCTAGTTCATTATTTACCTCTTTGTTTAGTGTAGTATAGCCTAGTTAATTATTTACCTCTTTGTTTAGTGTAGTATAGCCTAGTTAATTATTTACCTCTTTGTTTAGTGTAGTATAGCCTAGTTAATTATTTACCTCTTTGTTTATTGTAGTATAGCCTAGTTAATTATTTACCTCTTTGTTTAGTGTAGTATAGCCTAGTTAATTATTTACCTCTTTGTTTAGTGTAGTATAGCCTAGTTAATTATTTACCTCTTTGTTTAGTGTAGTATAGCCTAGTTAATTATTTACCTCTTTGTTTAGTGTAGTATAGCCTAGTTAATTATTTACCTCTTTGTTTAGTGTAGTATAGCCTAGTTAATTATTTACCTCTTTGTTTATTGTAGTATAGCCTAGTTCATTATTTACCTCTTTGTTTAGTGTAGTATAGCCTAGTTCATTATTTACCTCTTTGTTTAGTGTAGTATAGCCTAGTTCATTATTTACCTCTTTGTTTAGTGTAGTATAGCCTAGTTAATTATTTACCTCTTTGTTTAGTGTAGTATAGCCTAGTTCATTATTTACCTCTTTGTTTAGTGTAGTATAGCCTAGTTAATTATTTACCTCTTTGTTTAGTGTAGTATAGCCTAGTTAATTATTTACCTCTTTGTTTAGTGTAGTATAGTCTAGTTAATTATTTACCTCTTTGTTTAGTGTAGTATAGCCTAGTTCATTATTTACCTCTTTGTTTAGTGTAGTATAGCCTAGTTAATTATTTACCTCTTTGTTTATTGTAGTATAGCCTAGTTAATTATTTACCTCTTTGTTTAGTGTAGTATAGTCTAGTTAATTATTTACCTCTTTGTTTAGTGTAGTATAGACTAGTTCATTATTTACCTCTTTGTTTAGTGTAGTATAGCCTAGTTAATTATTTACCTCTTTGTTTAGTGTAGTATAGCCTAGTTCATTATTTACCTCTTTGTTTAGTGTAGTATAGCCTAGTTCATTATTTACCTCTTTGTTTAGTGTAGTATAGCCTAGTTCATTATTTACCTCTTTGTTTAGTGTAGTATAGCCTAGTTCATTATTTACCTCTTTGTTTAGTGTAGTATAGCCTAGTTCATTATTTACCTCTTTGTTTAGTGTAGTATAGCCTAGTTAATTATTTACCTCTTTGTTTAGTGTAGTATAGCCTAGTTCATTATTTACCTCTTTGTTTAGTGTAGTATAGCCTAGTTAATTATTTACCTCTTTGTTTAGTGTAGTATAGCCTAGTTAATTATTTACCTCTTTGTTTAGTGTAGTATAGCCTAGTTAATTATTTACCTCTTTGTTTAGTGTAGTATAGCCTAGTTCATTATTTACCTCTTTGTTTAGTGTAGTATAGCCTAGTTCATTATTTACCTCTTTGTTTAGTGTAGTATAGCCTAGTTCATTATTTACCTCTTTGTTTAGTGTAGTATAGCCTAGTTCATTATTTACCTCTTTGTTTAGTGTAGTATAGCCTAGTTAATTATTTACCTCTTTGTTTAGTGTAGTATAGCCTAGTTCAGTATTTACCTCTTTGTTTAGTGTAGTATAGCCTAGTTCATTATTTACCTCTTTGTTTAGTGTAGTATAGCCTAGTTCATTATTTACCTCTTTGTTTATTGTAGTATAGCCTAGTTAATTATTTACCTCTTTGTTTAGTGTAGTATAGTCTAGTTAATTATTTACCTCTTTGTTTAGTGTAGTATAGCCTAGTTAATTATTTACCTCTTTGTTTAGTGTAGTATAGCCTAGTTCATTATTTACCTCTTTGTTTAGTGTAGTATAGCCTAGTTAATTATTTACCTCTTTGTTTAGTGTAGTATAGCCTAGTTCATTATTTACCTCTTTGTTTAGTGTAGTATAGCCTAGTTAATTATTTACCTCTTTGTTTAGTGTAGTATAGCCTAGTTAATTATTTACCTCTTTGTTTAGTGTAGTATAGCCTAGTTAATTATTTACCTCTTTGTTTAGTGTAGTATAGCCTAGTTCATTATTTACCTCTTTGTTTAGTGTAGTATAGCCTAGTTCATTATTTACCTCTTTGTTTAGTGTAGTATAGCCTAGTTCATTATTTACCTCTTTGTTTAGTGTAGTATAGCCTAGTTCATTATTTACCTCTTTGTTTAGTGTAGTATAGCCTAGTTCATTATTTACCTCTTTGTTTAGTGTAGTATAGCCTAGTTAATTATTTACCTCTTTGTTTAGTGTAGTATAGCCTAGTTAATTATTTACCTCTTTGTTTAGTGTAGTATAGCCTAGTTCATTATTTACCTCTTTGTTTATTGTAGTATAGCCTAGTTAATTATTTACCTCTTTGTTTAGTGTAGTATAGCCTAGTTAATTATTTACCTCTTTGTTTAGTGTAGTATAGCCTAGTTCATTATTTACCTCTTTGTTTAGTGTAGTATAGCCTAGTTAATTATTTACCTCTTTGTTTAGTGTAGTATAGCCTAGTTCATTATTTACCTCTTTGTTTAGTGTAGTATAGCCTAGTTCATTATTTACCTCTTTGTTTATTGTAGTATAGCCTAGTTCATTATTTACCTCTTTGTTTAGTGTAGTATAGCCTAGTTAATTATTTACCTCTTTGTTTAGTGTAGTATAGCCTAGTTCAGTATTTACCTCTTTGTTTAGTGTAGTATAGCCTAGTTCATTATTTACCTCTTTGTTTAGTGTAGTATAGCCTAGTTCATTATTTACCTCTTTGTTTAGTGTAGTATAGCCTAGTTAATTATTTACCTCTTTGTTTAGTGTAGTATAGCCTAGTTCATTATTTACCTCTTTGTTTAGTGTAGTATAGTCTAGTTAATTATTTACCTCTTTGTTTAGTGTAGTATAGCCTAGTTCATTATTTACCTCTTTGTTTAGTGTAGTATAGCCTAGTTAATTATTTACCTCTTTGTTTAGTGTAGTATAGCCTAGTTCATTATTTACCTCTTTGTTTAGTGTAGTATAGCCTAGTTCATTATTTACCTCTTTGTTTAGTGTAGTATAGCCTAGTTAATTATTTACCTCTTTGTTTAGTGTAGTATAGCCTAGTTAATTATTTACCTCTTTGTTTAGTATAGTATAGCCTAGTTCATTATTTACCTCTTTGTTTAGTGTAGTATAGTCTAGTTAATTATTTACCTCTTTGTTTAGTGTAGTATAGCCTAGTTCATTATTTACCTCTTTGTTTAGTGTAGTATAGCCTAGTTAATTATTTACCTCTTTGTTTAGTGTAGTATAGCCTAGTTCATTATTTACCTCTTTGTTTAGTTTAGTGTAGTATAGCCTAGTTAATTATTTACCTCTTTGTTTAGTGTAGTATAGCCTAGTTCAGTATTTACCTCTTTGTTTAGTGTAGTATAGCCTAGTTCATTATTTACCTCTTTGTTTAGTGTAGTATAGCCTAGTTCATTATTTACCTCTTTGTTTAGTGTAGTATAGCCTAGTTAATTATTTACCTCTTTGTTTAGTGTAGTATAGCCTAGTTAATTATTTACCTCTTTGTTTAGTGTAGTATAGCCTAGTTCATTATTTACCTCTTTGTTTAGTGTAGTATAGCCTAGTTCATTATTTACCTCTTTGTTTAGTGTAGTATAGCCTAGTTAATTATTTACCTCTTTGTTTAGTGTAGTATAGCCTAGTTAATTATTTACCTCTTTGTTTAGTGTAGTATAGCCTAGTTAATTATTTACCTCTTTGTTTAGTGTAGTATAGCCTAGTTCATTATTTACCTCTTTGTTTAGTGTAGTATAGCCTAGTTCATTATTTACCTCTTTGTTTAGTGTAGTATAGCCTAGTTCATTATTTACCTCTTTGTTTAGTGTAGTATAGCCTAGTTCATTATTTACCTCTTTGTTTAGTGTAGTATAGCATAGTTAATTATTTACCTCTTTGTTTAGTGTAGTATAGACTAGTTAATTATTTACCTCTTTGTTTAGTGTAGTATAGCCTAGTTCATTATTTACCTCTTTGTTTAGTGTAGTATAGCCTAGTTAATTATTTACCTCTTTGTTTATTGTAGTATAGCCTAGTTAATTATTTACCTCTTTGTTTAGTGTAGTATAGCCTAGTTCATTATTTACCTCTTTGTTTAGTGTAGTATAGCCTAGTTCATTATTTACCTCTTTGTTTAGTGTAGTATAGCCTAGTTGCTTGTATTGAAACGAGTCATAATAAATCTTTGAGATAAATAAATCTCAAATGTCCCTTGTGAAAGCTCCGGTGACCCATTTGAGAATGGAAAACATTGTCAAACAATCAAAACACAAATCCAGGAGTAGGTTTGGCAGTCTTTAACACGCTCCTTGCTGATATAAAAGGAAGCTTTGCAGAGGTGCAGGTTTTGTAACCACAAACGCAAGCAAAGACAAACTGGTATATCTAGAGGCAGTGGATAATCTCACACACTCACACACACACACACACACACACGCACACACACACACACACACACACACACACACAAGATCTGATTTGATGTGTTTTCAGGCCTCAAGACAGTTAAAAACTAGACGATGTGAACACTTGACGTGTGTGTGTGTGTGTGTGTGTGTGTGTGTGTGCGTGTGCGCGTGTGCGTGCGTGCGTGCGTGCATGTGTGTGTGTGTGGTAGCAAACAGACATGTGTCATTCGCAGCAGAGGGAGGAGAAGGAGGAGTCACTACAGAAAGCGATCACGCTGTTCTGTTTCCCTGAGGGGGTCGACTGGGCCCCCCTGACAGAATATCACAGGTACAAAATACTGCATCTGTTGTCATACACCACACTATGTCTGGATCATTCTACAACTATATATCTGTACAATGATAAGTGTTGAGTATCTGCTGTATACAGACAGGTTCTGTGTACTGTCATCAGGTACCATTATCTACCTACCTGTAGTTAAGTTTCTCACTGTCCTATGTAAGAGTTAACAATTTTGTCCTTGAATGGGGACATAGTTTCTTCATGTTCTGATAGACAAACCGGTTTAGCCAGGCGCCCAGCCTCTTAGTTTTCTGCTCTGTCATTGCTTCTCTGCATACTGTGTGTTTTCTGCTCTGTCATTGTTTCTCTGCATACTGTACTGTGTGTTTTCTGCTCTGTCATTGCTTCTCTGCATACTGTACTGTGTGTTTTCTGCTCTGTCATTGTTTCTCTGCATACTGTACTGTGTGTTTTCTGCTCTGTCATTGCTTCTCTGCATACTGTACTGTGTGTTTTCTGCTCTGTCATTGCTTCTCTGCATACTGTACTGTGTGTTTTCTGCTCTGTCATTGCTTCTCTGCATACTGTACTGTGTGTTTTCTGCTCTGTCATTGTTTCTCTGCATACTGTACTGTGTTTTCTGCTCCGTCATTGTTTCTCTGCATACTGTACTGTGTTTTCTGCTCCGTCATTGCTTCTCTGCATACTGTACTGTGTGTTTTCTGCTCCGTCATTGCTTCTCTGCATACTGTACTGTGTGTTTTCTGCTCTGTCATTGTTTCTCTGCATACTGTACTGTGTGTTTTCTGCTCTGTCATTGCTTCTCTGCATACTGTACTGTGTGTTTTCTGCTCCGTCATTGCTTCTCTGCATACTGTACTGTGTGTTTTCTGCTCTGTCATTGTTTCTCTGCATACTGTACTGTGTGTTTTCTGCTCTGTCATTGCTTCTCTGCATACTGTACTGTGTGTTTTCTGCTCTGTCATTGTTTCTCTGCATACTGTACTGTGTGTTTTCTGCTCCGTCATTGCTTCTCTGCATACTGTACTGTGTGTTTTCTGCTCTGTCATTGCTTCTCTGCATACTGTACTGTGTGTTTTCTGCTCTGTCATTGTTTCTCTGCATACTGTACTGTGTGTTTTCTGCTCCGTCATTGCTTCTCTGCATACTGTACTGTGTGTTTTCTGCTCCGTCATTGCTTCTCTGCATACTGTACTGTGTGTTTTCTGCTCTGTCATTGTTTATCTGCATACTGTACTGTGTGTTTTCTGCTCTGTCATTGCTTCTCTGCATACTGTACTGTGTGTTTTCTGCTCTGTCATTGTTTCTCTGCATACTGTACTGTGTTTTCTGCTCTATCATTGCTTCTCTGCATACTGTACTGTGTGTTTTCTGCTCTGACCTTCTCCTCTCTCTCTCTCTCTCTCTCTCTCTCTCTCTCTCTCTCTCCAGTGAGACCTTCTCCTCTCTCTCTCTCTCTCTCTCCAGTGAGACCTTCTCTCTCTCTCTCTTTCTCTCCAGTGAGACCTTCTCCTCTCTCTCTCTCTCTCTCTCTCCAGTGAGACCTCCTCCTTTGCTGTCTCTCATGCCTCTCTCTCTTTCCTTCTCTCCAGTGAGACCTTCTCCTTTGTTCTGACAGAGGTTGATGGCAGTAGGAGGAACGGCTATTGCAGGAGATTATTGGTGAGTGACTGGGACACATGTCCAGTTTGTTGTATGTTTTTATGCCTAAACTCATTTTAGGAACGTCAGGCTCTTTGGTTTTTCCCTCGTGTTTCTCATGGTGTCTGTTGTTGTGTTAACCTCTTGAAGCCTCATGGAAATGGGGCACGGCCTCCAGAAGCTTACTGCATCATCAGCCAAGTGGCCTGTTTTGGACTCTTCTCTAAGGTGAGATGATCCAGGCACATACACACACAGAGATGCTGACATTACAAATGAATCCTATAGAAAGTGAAACATTCTCTCTCATATTCTAGCATTTATAAATTGGTTGTCAACCAGACATGCCACCCCCCCCTTCTGAAATCGTTTAGTTATGTCAAACACAGTCACAGTCACAGAGTATATGGGTGTATGTGGGTGTATGTGGGTCCCAATAAAGAAGAAAACAAGTTGAACTCGTTTTGGTCTCTTGACATAAGAGAGTTGACATTTTCCTACGTGAATATATGGCTAGAAGACTTGTACTCCTTAAATGGAAAGACAAGTTTCCTCCAACTTTCAATCACTGGGTCAGAGATCTTATGTATCATCTAACCCTAGAAAAAATCTGATACGCGACAAGGGGTTGTGCTCTCGACTTTTATACCATCTGGCAGCCAGTCCTGGACAGGTAGAGAAAATGGACGCTTCAAGCATTTCAAATGCCCCCCCCCCCCCCCCCCCGTCTTCATATTTATTTTCATTCATGTTTTTTTTTTTTTTTTTTTCTCTTTCTCTTTTTCTTTTATGTGTCTTTGTGTACTGATATACTGCGATGTAGGACATGATGTATGTGGTGTAATAGGCTAGGGGTTCTCGTGGGATGGGTTTTTGTTTAAAAGTGTCAAGTGTATTTAAATCTCTATTTTGTATTTTGTATGATATACAGAAAACAAATAAAAAAACTTTGAACAAAAAAAAAGTTTCCTCTGAGGAGCAATACAGCATAATGACACGAGTCAGTCTGTTAAAGGGATACGCCAACATTTCGAGAGTTTAGGCCATTTGCCATATTGCCGGAATTAAAACTAGAACGTACATGGCTTTATTTTCAATCTGCGCCCCCTACAAACAGCGGTACCGTAGAGCCCTCACTGCTACTTAGCTTAGTGGCGCTACAATGGCAGTCTATGGTACTTTTACCTACTCCCGTTCAGTCGCCCAAAATACACATTCCAACAGCGCCGGAAACACTGGCATGTACATGTTGTGACTCGTGTACTCACCATGTGATGAAATAATACATCAAAGTTACGTGAAACGGTCATTGTCGTAGTAAATCCACACACCAAGAACTAAACAAAGAGTAACTGAACTATCAGGAGTATAACCGAAGTTACTTCCTCGTTTGCCATGTGGCGCATGCGGTGTATACTCTTGATAGTTCGGTTACTCTTTGTTTAGTTCTCGGTGTGTGGATTTACTACGACAATGACCGTTTCATTGCCTGGTGAGTTTGTATTGCACGCACATTGAAAATAAAGCCATGTACATATGGCAATATGGCAAATGGCCTAAACTCTCAAAATGTTGGCGTATCCCTTTAAGCAGTCCAAAGCATTATTATTTAGGGTTATGTTTTTTTTTTACCATTTCTATATTAGTTTTAAATGTATTTATATAGCAATATATTTAGAGTATAGCCAATGTGTCTATACATACCTAGATTCTAGTCCACCTAGTGTATTTTGACAGTATTGTGCTTGTCCCACCGGTTTCTCCAGATCTTCGATGAGGTAGAGAAACGTCGACAGAAGTCCATGGCAATGATCTACCCCTTCATGCAGAGTCTGAGGGAAGCCCCGTTCCCTGCCCCAGGAGACACCGTTAAGATCAAGAGTTTCATCCCCGAATCTGGAACGGAGGCAAGGAGGGCACATATTTCATATTTCATATTTCACCTAACCTCATGGTCCTACCCCCTTGACTGTTGCTTGATTGACTGTTGCTTGATCTAAGCATATTCATACAATAACAGTAGCTATCAAAATTAGTTGTTATTGCCTTGCCTTAAGCTTGAGATGAAACGTAACATTAATTTGGATATTATAACAAAATAAATGTAAAAACTAAATCCTGATGATTTTCGACATGTGTTTAAAAATGAAAAACATTGGTTGTTGAAGTGTAATTAGATTGAACTAATCACATTGCAAAGCATGCACAAATCAAATGTGCCTCCAACTGAAATCAATGTAGGTGATTCTAATTTGATCAATTCAAACAAGGATTCAGTTTGTTGTTGCATAGGGTATATACTGTATCAGTGTGCAGAGACGAGCGTTGATGACGATGAGCTAACACAAATCCTAGAAGATGTTATTGTCGAAACGTTCAGATGAGGAGAGGAATATAAAAAAGACTTCCAAGGCCTCAAATCTATCCCTGAGCACAGCAACACAGAGAGAGAAGAGCAGAGTTGACATTGTGTCATGGACCATGGGGTAATTAAGGCCCAATTCCAATCCGCCCCCTTACTGCCTCAAGCCCTTAGAGGCGCGTTCACGTGAAGGGAGTGAGGGCTTAGGGATGTCCCACAGTGAAATCGCAAAGTGAATGAGGGCTCAGAGTGAGCCCTTTCTGCCCCCTTACCGTAAGGGAGCAGCTATGGCCACTTACGGAAAGGGAATTGCCCACAATGCATAGCGTTGTGATGTATAAAACGGGGAAGGCTGCAAATATCTGTCAAAAAAATAAAACAACACGCGCGAAACGAACGCGGTGTTTGCGAGTGCGCTGGAATGCCTTAATTGACAATGAAACATTACATTAATAGGGATTTCAGATTAGACAAAAATATTATATCAGAGGAATGCAAGTACCGTAGTTATTTTACACAATCCTAGAATAATCATCGATCATTTCTATTAGGTCTACAATTGCAATCCACAACTTTTTTGATGAATGAGAAATAGTTTTACCGAATCTGTATTGTACAGTATTGACATTGTGTATAATGTTGGGTGACATGTCATTATTATGCTTATTTTAATTATAATTACACATGTTGCAGATTGCAGATTTTGCAGTAGGCTACATTTATTTTTAAATGCCCTGTTGTCCACTCGGAGCTAGAGCCTGGATGAGAACAGACTCATCAGGGAGTCTATTCCTCAAAGCGTCTTGACAATAAACAATATATAGCGAACCCCAAACGTGCCAGAGTCAACATCATCTTGTCAAGTGCAAAGGGCTCTGCTGTCCCAATCCTCTTATTTAGCCAATGTGGATCCCTTCCACACTTGATGACTCAACCACTTTCAGATGGCGGCCATTAGAGGGACTGAGGGTTCAGGGCTTGAGTGTTTAGGGGGCGGATTGGAATTGGGCCTAACTATCCACCTCACTTGGATACAGTTTGCCTGTGACTAGGGGCAGCAACTATGGTTGTGATTTGTGCAGCACCCAGTTCCCCTCTGTGGTTTAATCTCTATAGTGAAGACCATCATCAACAAGTGATCTGTCACTCCCCCTCTTATACCATGTTGTTAGGGTTAACCCAAACAAGTTCTCTTCGCCCATCACAATGAAAAAGGATCATGCTTTACACTTTGTGAAGAACCTCACATCAATCTTTATTCATTGTTTGTTTAGCAGCTGGCTGACTCCTACAGAGTACCGCAGGAATGAGTCGGAAGTAGCAAATCGCTGCCGTGTTGGCAGTTATGGGAGTGGATATTTGTGTTCAGCAGGAATCGTCACAAACGAGGAGCACTTTTATGACTGTTGAAGCATAAGTGCGTTCTTTTAAAATGCGATTTTCAGAAAACGCTTCAAAAGTCATAAAAGTGAAGGAATGCGTGCCCGTCCGCATGTCCTCGAGTGCCCACCACCTGGGTGGGGTCGTCAAAAGGGCCTTTCTGTGTGGAGTTTGCATGTTCTCCCCGTGCCTCCCGGGGGTTTCCTTCATATAGGAACCCCTTCACCAAAACATGCAATATCCTGGTTGCTGATGTGGTGCCTCCTCTGGTCGTGAAGGGCGCCTGTTCAGAGGGAGGGTAACTGGTTGGAATAGCGTGATCCTCCCACGTGCTATGTCCTACCGGTGAAGCTTCCCCTGTCAGGTGAAAAGAAGCGGCTGGCTAACTGCCCATGTCTCGGAGGAAGCATGGAGCCAGTTTTCGGCTCTCCCCAGATCGGCAGAGGGTGGAGCAGCAACCAGGATAAATATAAATTAGCACTAATGGGGGATAAAAAATGGGATAAAAAAATCGGGGGGGCGGGGGGGGGAAATAATAATGAAAGTGGTCCTCGTTTGTGAAAATTATCCTGCTGAACACAAATTTCCACTCCCATAAACTTTTTGTTAACCACCGACCTTATTGTATGCATTTAACTGAAATCTCCATTCTAAAATCCCATAGCCTTTCCCCCTTACTTACAACATAGCAGCGATTTCTGCTTAAGCATACAAAAATACATCATCCCTTCGGTACTCTACATGACATTAGGTTAGCCAGTCAACATCGCTAAGTAGCAATCAATCAGCTCTGATTCTGTGCTGTGTCGTTAGTGTTGGGCAAAGTTAAGCCCAGTTTATACTTGGTCTGTCGACACTTTTGAAACCGTCGCCGACAGAAATTAGGTGTTTGTCGACACTTTTAAGTGTCACCGAGAAGTGTCTCCTACCAAGTGAAATTTCTAATGTCGCTGACTACGTCACATAGTGTCGTGCAAGTGTGATTGGTTAGATAGAAACCACGCGCACTTGACTTCCTTGTTTTGGTTTTCGCTGTATTGAAATTTAAGTTCTGCATTTTATTGTGTTCATTCTGAGAGTGTCGTAACCTTTTACTTTGCACTAACTAAACATTTGACTATTTGAAAGAAAATAAAAAGTACGGAAATGTAAGCTTGAGAAAGTTATTAATAACTGATTACATAAATTAAATGAGTTACCACAAAATGCGTTGCTACCCCAACACTGGTTAGCAAGCTAATGTACATGTCGGATTATTTTCCTCGGAGATCAGCAAAGCCAAACAAATGTTTTTGTTGGTTGGCAAATCAAAGTTCACCATATTTGAAGACTGTGTGAAGGTCCGGAGGCCCAGAAAAGCCAGTAGCTTCTAATCCCAAGTGAGTCAAACCACAGCTCACCACAACTTATGTACTTGTTAAAAAATATTTTGCGAACAACCATGGTGTTGAAGTAGGGAAAATGCAGCTTTAATTCAAAGGTGTGCAAACTTATACAATCAAGGTGTTTACAAAAAAATGCATCTAAAGGGTGTAGACTTTCGATATCCTTACATCCATACAGTCAGAAATTGAGATGGTTCAGCTTTGAGTAATTGTTAATTGTTCATTAATTGTGTGTGTGTGTGTGTGTGTGTGTGTGTGTGTGTGTGTAGATCATCAGTCTGACGCGACCATGTGACTCGTGGTTAGAGCATGTGGACTTCAGTACTCTGTTTGGCTGCCTGTCTGACCAGGAAGTGCTGCACGTCTTTGCCTCCGCCGTCATGGAGCGACGCATCATCTTCAGTGCTGATGAGCTTAGGTGTGTGTTTTCTTAAGTACCTTGGGCGTCCGGGTAGATTCCCTGCCTACCAACACGAGGGTCGCGGGTTCGAGCCTCCGTGTTGCCACCGGCTCTCTCTGTTATATCTCCAGTCCAGTAACCAGTGGTCTCTCTCTCTCTCTGTTTACATCTCCAGTACGTTGTCCCAGGTCCTCCACGCTGTCGGCGCGCTGCTCAACCCGTTCACCTGGCAACACACGTTCATCTCTATAGTTCCCACTGTGTTAATAGACGTTGTCATGGCACCCACACCATACCTACTGGGTGTCCAGAGGAACATGCTGGACCAGGTCGTTGACCAGAGTGATGTAAGTCTGTGTGTGTGCGTGTGTGTGTGTGTGTGTGTGTGTGTGTGTGTGTGTGTGTGTGTGTGTGTGTGTGTGTGTGTGGGGGGGGGGGGTGGGGGGGTGTTTACTGGTACTGTATGGAGGGGGGTGCTCAATGATGTCACTTGGGGGGGGGGGGGGGGGGGTGCTGTTGCTTGAGGGGGTGTGACACTGGTGATGATGGTGAAGATAGGTATGATCAGGTAGATTACTTCTGCCAGAAAACATTTGGTAGAAGTAAGGTTTTTATCTTAGGAAATCATGTAAAGTATAATTGTATGTAATATCTTCTTAGTGTTTGGGGCTGGCTGTAGTTTTTTTGACATCCTGGCTACATACTGTACTGACTGCCTGGACTACAGTATGAACATAGCTAGAGCACAGAGAGGTAGGCAGTTTTCGGGAAACTACTTAAAAACTGTAGTTTACCCATTAAATAAATGGCTAAATAAATAAATACTCACTTCCATTCACTGAGCCTCCCCTGAAACTGTTTGGATCCTCCATGGGGAGGCCCGCCTCCCACTTTGAAAACCTCTGGGTCAAACTACCACCCAACTACTGCAAATTGTAGCTAAACTAGCAATTTAACTAGTACATAGTGAACTACTCCCCAACACTGGAGGTGTGTGTGTGTTTGTGTTGCGTTGTGTGTGTGTGTGTGTGTGTGTTGTATTGTGTTGTGTTTTTTAAGCTGTCTTCTGCCGGCCTTTCAACAGATGCTGATTGTGGATTTGTCGGCGAAGGCAAAGGACAGATTCATAGCGAGTGTAAGTATTTAGGTGAAAACTCAACATGCAACGAGGAAAACAAGTCAAAACAGAAAACATTCAACCATTTATCCCTTATCATGTTATCTCATTACAGGTCTAAACTTGTCTCACTCCCATGATTTCTATTTGAAAGCCGTTTGGGTGGAAATGCGCAAAGGCATTTCCATCACATGGTCACAGCTGTGCGTTAGCCTCACTGTTGTGTCTGTACCTCTGACTGTATCCTCTCTGTACCTCTGACTCTTTAGTTCACTCCAGAGTTCAACTCTGATCAAAATGTCTCATTAGAAACAATTCAGCAAAGCAGAAATGCTATCCATTTTCTCTTTCCCCCAATATTTAATTTTTCAATGTTCAGAACATGAAAAACAAACAAGAACAACAAATAAAACTCAGACACGGAAAAAGAAAATACACACCATCAACATTACAACATTACAACGTGGTGCTTTCAGCTGCATAGTGTGTAAAAGATGTGCATAAAACCCACGTGAGGAGTCCATGAGAAACCAGTTGGGCGAGTTACTCGCCAGCTCTAACCTCGTCCAAGTAGGCCATAAACCAGTCCCAAATAGTTTCAAACGTCCTAAGTGAGTTGGTCCTCAGTAACCCGAGTCTTTCCATACGCACAACCGAAACCATGTCCGTCAGCCAGAACTGAAAGGAAGGTGGAGAGGGGGACTTCCACTCTTTCAGAATGAGTCTCTTGGCAACAGTCGTCCCCTGCGTCAGAGACTGCTGCACAGCCGTTATGTTGCCTTTTTGTTATGTGTGTGTGTGTGTGTGTGTGTGTGTGTGTGTGTATACACATCCTGTGTATCTGTGTGTATCCTGTGTAGTAAGTCATCCTGACTTCGTATATGAGAATGCCAAAAGCAGTGAATCACAGACATTGATTGTATACATAAGCATACACTGTCACCCCAAATCTCTGACACACACACACACACACACACACACACACACATAATTGCACTTAAAAAGGACATAACAACATTTTTGCTTTGCTCAATTGTTTCTAATGAGACATTTTGATCAGAGTTGATCTCTGGAGCATATATATATAATATATATATATATATATATATATAATTTATTTTATCCTGTCTGGGACAAACATAGCCCTGTCCGGAGAGGATGAGTGAGGACAACGCAGGCACAGTAATTATTTAATACATTCCGTGTTGAAGGACAGTGTGTACACTAGGGTTGGGAACCGACACTCAGAAACTGAATCCAAAATAGTGGCTGCCGGAAAAAAAAAACAGAACTCAAATTTAGGTTCTGCTTATAGGTTCCTAAACAAATTCCACTCGCGCTAGTTTCCGTTTCCGTGGTGGCGGCCGCAGCATGCACCTTTTGGTTTGTAGTCTGCCCGGCTACTGCGCCTGTATGCCAGTTTGAATGTATGTATGTACGTCTTCCTGTCTCCTAAAGCTATACAGTGGACTGTAACAGTTACACATGCTGTGTGATACTGCCTCATGTTCCCTAGATTCCCTTCCTTCGCCAGCATTTTTCCTGAGGCTTTTAAGTTTCCAACTTCTGGAAGTTGGAAACCCTTGTGACAGAAGTTGGAAACCCTTGTGACAGAAGTTGGAAACCGTCATTACCGTTTTGCTTGCACCTGTGTTTACCCTGCCTTTTCGAATCATTAAGAACCAGAATCGATAAGCGGAATCAGAATCGTTCAAATCCAAACGATATCCAACCCTAGTGTACACCAAGTACAAAACATCTCCCGGAATGCATTGAAGGTCACATGTGTAACAGTGTAAGATCCAAGCAGGCGGTTCTCCTTGTTTTCTGTCAGATCGGAGATGAAGGCAGCATTCTGCCAGAGAAGCTCCAGCAGGAGTTACTGGAGGCCCTGGCTGCCAGGACGCAGAGCTGCAGTGAGTCTGAGTCCACATTCAAACTGACACCTTTTTCAATCAACTGAACGCCAGCGTTGATCAGCAAATGTACTGTATGTTATTCAAATGAGTTGAACTTGTTGGGTAGTAGCATACATCTCACTCTGACTTAGCAAGGGTTCTCTCTTTAAACTGAGACACCTGCAAATAAATTTTTCACTAACAAACCAGATCACAGGTCTTGAGATTGACAAACCAGTAGAATCACAATTCCATAAACTCTCATTCTAAATGTTTCATAAACAATCTACATGGATTGATTGTAAGTACATATAAAATCATTCTTAATGTCAGTATACTTATATAACCTCACAATGGTTTACATTCTATTTCATTGTTTTTTTCTGTTTTTATTGCTTATTTTATCTTCAGTTGTTTATGTGCTGATATTGTATTTGTATTTCCAATGCTGTTATCCTATCACTATTTGCTTCTGCAATGACCCAATAGAGAGCCGCAGGAATGAGTCCGGAAAACATTGATGCTAACACTTCCTGGTTCTTCACTGTTTTCGCCTATGGGATTTTTGAATGGGTTTTTGGCGCGATGCTTCAAATGAGGTCTGTGGTTAACGCAAGCTTATTCAAACACGAACCAGTGTTCAGCAGGATAATCTTCACACATGAGGACCACTTTTATGAATTTTTAAGCTTTTACTAGCTAGCAAACGGCTAAATGAGACTACACTGTTGAGTCGACGGGGATATTATACGTCAATAACGTCATCACTTCAAAGGACGAACACGGAAATTCTCTTTCCCTCACCTGGTTCAGCCCGGGGTAATCGGTGCACAGCAGCGCACACATCAACAACACTCCAGGTTGAGTGGTGACGTGACGTGGAAGCCTATGCGACACTGTGTGTAGTTCTGGATTATCTTAGCATGAGCTTTTTACTTCTAGGGCTCACATTTACACTTCAAAACTCATGAAAGTGGTCCTCATGTGTGAAGATTATCCCGCTGAACACTGGTTCGCGTTTGATTAAGCTTGCGTTGCCCAGAGACCTTATTTGAAGCATCGCGTCAAAAAACCATTAAAAAATCCCATAGGCAGAAACAGTGAAGGACCATGAAGTCCGGGACTTCCGCGTTCCGACTACAAAAATACGCCATCCCTGCGTTTTACTATTTCCCCACAAGGATTCATCATCTCTGAACTTTGCCCGGGTCCCTCTAGCTCCAGAGGACTTTAACACGCTGGTGTCAGAGGCCTTCCTGTCGTTCTTCGTCAAGACAGTGGGACACATGGCACATCACATCCATCGCAGCAGAGCCGGACAGCCCGGAGTCTTCCAGAAGAAAAGCTTCTGCAAGGCCGTGGAGTCCAGAGCCTACCGGCCCTTTGTCAAGGACTTCGTCAAGACCCAGATGTTTGACCTGTTCATCCAGGAGCTCGAGAAGCAGCCGCCCGCACAAGAAGGTTTGAAGACCAGCCAGCAATTTACACACTATCCACAAATAGTGGGCTAGTTATTATCAATAGGAAATAATCTCTCACATTGAACATTTATTTTACTGCTGTTGAAACTCCCAGAAATACAATATATTGCAGATACCAGTTCAGCCAAGGTTGTGTCACGCAACCACTCACCTCACAAAGAAAACTCCTTGTATTTCTGTCAACTTAGAAATGATGTTTCATTTGATATATACAGTATTTGAATAATGCATTTGTAAATTTTTGGCCGGTGCAAGCGGGCCCTATATCTGGCTTTGTCCAGTCCAATTTGAGTGCCGATGCTCGTGAACGCTTTATCGCGCTGGGCCATATGCTAGGTTCCGACCTAGCCTTGTTTTAAGGCTTACTATAACTTTTTTGACAGTTCCATAGGAGAATCAAAGTGAGACTTTCCTGTCTTTAGTCTTTAAGTTCTTTAGCTGGAGCAAATGATTTTAGCGTTGGCATTTGTCTACTCAATTTAGCAAATCATGTACTCCAAACAAACAGTTACAGCTGAATTCTTTATTATTAAGTTAGTGAAATACATGAAGTCATAGAAGAGAGCCTGCCATTCACATACAAAGCTGTTGGTTAGGGGAAGCACATTCATTGTAGTTACAGTTTCAACCACATTGTACAATGGCTTGTTGATCATGACCTTGATCATAAACAACTGTAGTTCTTTCCATATGACTGAAAATGTCTTGAGCAATCCGTTATCAAAAAGTTTGGTAATAATGGGGATGTCAATTCAACTCAATTTTCAGTTATTATTTCAACACCGTATGGTCCTGTTAGGGAAGTTTGGTGTGTAGACGGGGCTTGCAATAAACATGAAACAATAAAAACGGTAAAAATCCATAACAAATCACGTGTACCATACAAGACTCGACAGAAAACCTATTTGTCATAGAAACACGGTTGTTTTAGAGGCACAAGAGGCTACAAGAGTTCACGTGTCAATTAAATAATGTAACGGTACTGGGTTTATTCCACTTGTAATCAGAATAGCAGCCCAATCAGACTCATATGAACGCCTCCATCAGAATAAACTGGCTGATCTGAATGAAACTTAATCAGCCTCATATGAACGCCTCCATCAGAATAAACTGGCTGATCTGAATGAAACTTAATCAGACTCATATGAACGCCTCCATCAGAATAAACTGGCTGATCTGAATGAAACTTAATCAGACTCATATGAACGCCTCCATCAGAATAAACTGGCTGATCTGAATGAAGCCCACCTAGGCGCCATCGTGCAACTGTGCGCCATTGGCTCATACGAGGAAGGATTTTTTTCATCGCCGATGACATCCCAATTGCTCGAGTGACATCACAGTTGGGCAATTGCAAATGCATTCAACACACACACACACCTGCCCGAGTGACATCACTTCCGTCACAAATCGGACAGACAGCAGGGAGGGACCCACTTAGCCATTTTTCTTCTAGATTGCATACTGTGTGGAGCATGTAAACGCACATCGTCACGCGATCATTACATTTGGCCTCATGTAAAAACACTTGGGTGGAAATCTTCCTTCAGAATGATTTCATTCAGAATGGACAAAAAAAAAAGTCATGTGACCGCAGCTACAGAGTCCCTGGTTCTTCACTGTTAAAGCGTTCAGCACCAGGAGGACACAAAGGGATGCTCCAACATCTGCACGACCCCTAACCTTGGTTTCACTGTCTCCTTGCAGGTTTCTTTTACAAGAGGGTTTCAGAATACCAAGAGAAGAAGAGGAAGGAGAAAGCAAAGAGTGGCTGGGCCAGAGGATTTCTGCCATGAAGCACAGGAAACCCCTTCCGTTACTACACTGCACTCCACACTGCCTTGCTGCTAAGTTAGCGCAAGTGGTCCTCCACTGTTACTGAGATCGTACTGGTGAAGATGTGAGATACAGACACAGCACTGTCCTGAGAATTACAGTACATAAGAATACCGCCATGTTTATTTATTGAGATTTGGTTTATTAATAAAAACGATACGTTCTTCTGTAACTTGCATGCCTCACATTTCATTAGGACTATTTTCTTTAGTGTCGCTCCCATGTACAGGACTTCTATCGGAGAGCAATGGGCTGGGCCAAATAGCTTCAGGAAATGTGAATAAAATCCTACATGTGAAAATGTTTCTGGCTGCAATCTGAAATCAGCACGACTGTAGTAATGACAAAAAGAACAGCAACAGTACAAGACACAGTAGCAATTCAAGAACAGCCTTGCTTTATATTAGTAGTGGCAGAGTTTAAAAAAAAATAACATGAAGAATTTTCTGGATGGCTCCCTGAAAATGGTATCGTTGCTAACTGATGACACACGTTGAAGTCGTTCACCTGCTGCTGCTTCAAAACCCAAAAGGTGGACTCGCTACAAATGTGCTGGGAAGTTACTTGCATAGAAGTACATAATTATTAAGGTCTGGTCAGAAGAATAATACAGTAATAGTGATTTAGAGAGCCTCATTAAATCAGAGAGAAACGCAGCAGACATTTTGAGAGAAAAGTGGCTATTGCATAATTCATGAATGGAACTGTTGTGCTTTTCCAACAGTGAACATGAACAACGTGGTAGTTAAGTACAAGTACACTTTCTGTGATAATGCTACAGTATGTCAGTACTGTACATGTGTTATATATATTTGACGCCATCTAGTGGTCACTCTCAATGGCACATTTCCAGATACATACCTTTATATAAAAATAGAGCAAAATTTCATAATGTACTCTTAAGAACATTTTAAAAGACAAGAAAAAAAAGGTCAAATAAATGTGAAACTAGTGCAGTAAACATTGGGCCACCTGATGGTATGTTGTGCTGGTCATGTGCTTCCTGGTAGCAGTGGTGAGCTTTCCGATTGGTTGGCTGGGAGGCCGCAGTGTGGCCAGTCATACAGGTGGCTGCTCTGGAGATCTACTTCTGCTCGCAAATTTATTTTCTTGGGGAAGAAAAGACAAAAAAAAAAGTGTAATAAATATCGGACATGCTGAGATTGAATGGCTACAAATGCATGATTAAGGTTCCTCAAGTTGGGCTTTAATTTCAATTCCAATTGCTCACAAACTAATCAACTTTCATAATCAAAGTAGTTACAGCTACTTGTATATTCAGTTGGTTGACCTAGAGCATTATGCTAGTGAGTCGGTCATTATTGTAAAATAAGACCCAAAGGTGGATCAAGATTCCCACACAAAGCAGAGACTTGCAACATACCAATCAATATCAATAATTTGACACAAAATATTGATCGATAATTTCACAAGCGCTTCCAAAAAAAAAAGTTACCATAGAAACATCTGTACTTAGCATCCATGGCTATCAAAACTGTTACCATAAAAACATCTGTAGCTAGCATCCTTGGCTACACTGTAGCAAAACTGTTACATAGAAATAGTGTCCTCTAGTAAGAGAGAGGCGTCAGCGGAGGACCAAAATGCGAGACTCATTAGCCAATGAACAGCCAGGAATGGGTCTCGTGCTACTTTTGCATGCTAAAATAAAGCTGATAATGTACAATTTGATTCAAGGGATGAAAAACCCTTTCAGAGTACAACACAAACTGTCTATTTTGCTGCAACTCGACAGTGCTGCTTTTTATACTCAAGAGTTCCACTTTCTACTTCCTGGAAAAAAACTGGTCCATTGGAGTGCATGGAGATGTCGGAACTCTTCTATTATACGGCTCTGCATAGAAACATCTGTAGCTAGCATCCATGGCTACATTATCAAAACTGTTACCATAGAAACATCTGTAGCTAGCATCCATGGCTACATTGTAACAGCCTACCAGGCTTTCTTACAGGACATCCTGTAAGAAAAGCCTGCTGTGGGAAGGTGTGGTGAGTACCTGGAAGTCTCTGATGTAGGTGAGGAAGAAGCTGATGAAGGAGAAAGCCAGAGACCATTCAGAAATGGTGCTGATGATGTGAGCGGTGTAACCCTGCAAAACACACAACCCAGTCAGCACAAACGTACACACAGATGTTGCGCGCACGCACACACACACACACACACACACACACACACACACGCCAGGACGGCCTACTAACCGTCTCTCCAGGAATCCAGTGTAGTTTGTGAGCTACATCCACTCCAGGCAGGCTGCTGTACATGATGACTGACGACACAAACACTGAAGAGGGAGGCAGGCGTTAAGGGCCACACTGTGACTGTCCTCGCTCTGTCGAGCAGGGATTTCCAACACCGGATTTAAAAGAGTAACTAAACTCCTCCCAAATTTGGGGTGAAGCCGACATCTGCTGATGAGAAGTACAGTAGGGTACCGTACTGATACCAACGTGAAAAGACGCATGGAAGTATGTGGGCAGCAGTGTTGGGCAAGTTACTTTCAAAATTGAATATACTACATGTTACTAGTTACTTTCATTTGAAAGTAATAAGTTACTTTACAATATTACTGTCTGTGTAGAGTAACTCGTTACTTATTACACTACTTTTGCATTACTTTTACCCAAACAACAGCAGCAGCAGAATGACATCGCCGCCCCGGAACCATCCCAAAAAATAATATCAACCGCCTTGAAGTCAGTGTAAACAATCCAAAATTCTAAATGTTATTCATTCAGTCATCTATAGTGGTTATTTGCATAAAAACACAGTTTGATTAGGAAATGATTGTATCTTTTTTAAATATGTGCTTTGATTTAATAAAATGTAATGTCAATTTGTAACTTGAGTTACTTGAGAAAGTAACTGGTATAATATTACTGAAATCCTATAAGTAATAAGTTATATATTACTGAGTTACTGCTAAAAGTAACATATTACATGTAATATGTTACTTTTGTAATGAGTTACCCCCAACACTGGTGGGCAGTGACGATAATAACGTTTGAGACGGACGCATCTATTGACGTATGAAAACGGAGTGTAAATGAGCCATAAGGATACTGCTGATGATACTGGCCAGGGTCCAGACTCCAACACTAAGGCGGACCCAGAAGGCGGACTTGCCGTGGACGAGAGGCTGCATGTAGAAGGAGAGCACTGTCTGGACCAGGATGTACAGAGCGCCCACTCCGAACGTCAGCACTGCCCCCACCAGGTGCATGGAGAACAGCGTGGTTTTCTGGATCGCAAACACAGACGCTCACGGTTTAATATGCACAATACTGCTGTATTGTAAATACAGAAATCTAAAATTACCACCACAGACAGGACAGGGTTCCCACAGGTCCTTGAAATCTTGTGAATTTGAAGAAAAGACAAAAAATCAAGGCATTGAAAATTCTTGAAAATAGACATAAATAGACATGGGTCATTGAGTAGAAATTTAAGTTAATTTGATATTATTTTTTTTACTTAATGTCTAACACATCAGTTGAGAAGAGTTCACACATTCAAGCCCAAATGTTGTAACAGTAATTAACCTTGATCCGTGTCTCAAATTATGCCATGTTGGCTCCTTGACTTCGAAGGAATTGGGCCTGGAAAGTCTTTGAATTTGATGTTTAAAGAAGGTGTGGGAACCCTGGCACCAAGATGGACCAGAAATATGAGAGCACTTGTCCATGCACACGCAGACAGACGGACAGTCAGTTACCTGGAAGTTGGCGACCACACACATGCCAAAGGAGCTGATCCAGCCCAGCACCAGGCCCACCTGGTTCAGTTTGTGGATTTTAGATTCTTCCCGGCCCATCAGAGCCTGAACCTGCTTGTAGCGTACATATGTGGTGGCCAAACCTGCAACCACAACAACAAGCACTCAAATCCACACTAGACACAGTATTTACTGAATAAGCAGTCTCTCAAGCCACTCTGTCAATCTGTGAATGCTCCAGAGAGACAGTCTGTACTTCAGCTCATTCAAATTTGGAGAGAGGAAGTTGTCATCTTACAACAACACGCTTCAGACTTTAAGTTTGATGGTATTCGACAAATCACGACACATGTTCACAAAAATAAAGATATTGTGTCAAATTTCCATTTCTGCTCAGCAGCTAGTTAGCTAGGACGCGACCAGTTGTTTGTTTTCCAGTCGGAGGTTTAAGCGATGCACAGGGGACAGGAGGCAAGTGGGGAAATGAGCGGATATCCGGCCTCATTTTTTGACTAACTTTGAGAGCTGCTGAAATAAACACAGCTAGGCGCGGTGGGAGCATGATAAATCGTGGGAGGCGACGTGTCTGTCTGGAGAGACTACAGAATAAAGCCCAGAACATTTTGAAAACATGACCGCCATTCAAGTCTTCCTATCTTGTGCTCGTTTCTGGCAAGTCAAAACCAAAAACCATTCGCATTGAATTGCTAAATGGTTCAAATGTGTATCTTGGTTGATAGACTCAGTGCTTTACATACAGGATGTAGTTTGACATGCGGTGTGTGTGTTAGCTTTACATACAGGATGTAGTTTGACATGCGGTGTGTGTTACCTAGGAATGCTGACACGTCCAGCATAATGCCAAACACACACCTCTCTGGAGCCATCGTCCCTGTATCACTGCAACACAGAGACAAAAGTCATGTCCTTCAATCTAAACAGCTGAATGGGAAATAGGTTAAGCCACACTTGTAGTTGTAAAAAGTGTGTGTGTGTGTGTGTGTGTGTGTGTGTGTGTGTGTGTGTGTGTGTGTGCGCGCGTGTGGTAACGTATGTGTATGTCTATTTTAGGATTTGACTGTGATGTTTTTCTTTTTTCTCCCCATGGTGGTGATGTATTCTGACCTGATATAAGGAACCAGTGGGTCCACGTGTCTCAGTACCACAGCTGTGATGTAGGCAAAAACGAAGGAGGCGGCCGTCCAGATGACCAGAGCCACCGGCAGGATGCACATGCCCTGCTGAAACCACCACATGATGTCTGCTCACTGTGTACAGCCTGTTGATGCTGTCCACCACGTTCTTTTCACCTGGGAAACAAGAACATATGTGATGAAGTGGGTTTGTAAGAGAGAGAGGGGGGAGAGAGGGAGAGCATTGCATGCATTTTCTACCAATAGTGCTATTACAATCAGATTATAATCAGTGTTGGGAAAGTTATTTTCAAAATGTAATATACGACACATTACTAGTTACTTTCATTTGAAAGTAATAAGTTACTTTACAATATTACTGTCTGGGTAGAGTAACTCGTTACTTATTATTACACTACTTTTGCATTACTTTCACCAAAATATCTGCAGTAGCAGAATTACACCGCTGCCCCAGAACCATCCCCGAAAAAGAATTTATACCATCTGAAGTCCATGTACTGTAAACCTTCCAAAATTCGAAATGTTATGTTTTTCCTTTGTTATTCTCATCTATAGTGGTTATTTGCATAAAAACACACAATTTGATTAGGAAATTATTATATCGTTATTTAAACAAGTGCTTTGATTTAAAAAAAGAAAGAAAAAGTAACTCAATTTGTAACTTGTGTTACTTGAGAAAGTAACGTATAATATTACTGAAATCCTTTTGTAATAAGTTATATTATGACTTACTGACCTATTTTCAGATCAACTCTGTATCAACCAATGCAGGGAAACAAAAGTTGTTTACCCACCTCTGCATTTACCATAGACTGTATAATAGGCATTTACCACTAACGGTACACCCCTTGTTGTAAATTATGTTCCCGAGCTCGTAGACAAGCTATTTAACTTTAGCTGACAGCTTCTAACAACTTGCTCACAATTCAAGGAGGAAAGAAACTCTGTCAACGGTTACCTTACCAGGCGATTCTTCACAATCCCTTGGAATCGTCACGAACAAGCGACCTTTTCATGATAAAAAAAAAAAAGAAAAGTCTCTGTAGCGTTAATTAATCGTGCATGACATAAATACATGCAAGCGCCTGACCAGTTTATTTCCTGTTTCGTTTCTCGTCGACTGTCTCGTGAGCTGAGGGATTGTTGGTGTCACCCAAAGAGCATAGAACGCAAGATCACTAAATAAAGGGCGGAACAAATGGTTATTTGTCAGTGCTGCCGCCATCTTGGCCTGAACGCGCCTCCTTGCACCAATGGGGCAACAGTACAAAACCATGACAGCCAATCAGACGCTGAGTAGGGCGGGTCTTGCTCCCCGTGTTGCAATCCGTTGCAATGCAATAGAACGAAAATTATACTCCAGTTCTTATCAATATATGTTCTTTGGTCAAATTAACTTTACGCTGTCCGCGTTCATGCCTGTTTGCTCGCTTGAAAATCGTGAATACCACTAGCATTTTCACTACGCATTTTAGCAAATAATTGATTAACGAACGATGAACGCTGAACGCTGAACGATGCAGTCAACGGTGTAACGGATTAATCGGTTGTATTTTGTTTAGGCATATTCAACGTCGCTTTATTTGGGGTCCTTCCTGGCAGCTCGGCGCCAGTCGCCCAAGCGGCCCAAGGAGCAGTACTCTGTTGTTTGCAGCAGCAGAGCTAAACTAGTAGTGTAGTAACGTTAATATTTAAGTAAAACATAATTTATTCTGAAACTTTGGATCCACAGTCGTCCAGCAATGAATCTGGAATTGCTCGGTAATTAAAAACTCATTTTCATTATGCTCTATAGTACGTAGGGGTCTTCCGCATTTGCTTGATGATATGAATGTTAGCCTAGCAACATTGGGTCATTTATGGAAATGGAAACTGATATAAACCATATGAACTAAAAATCAAACAAATGTGTGATCATCACACTGTTGGCTAACGTTATGTCCCTTTTTAAAGTGTCACATTAAAATCTTCAATGTTTTATCAGGTAAACTGAAGCAGATTATTTTGAAATGACAACAGAAAACACGTTTAATTATGTCCTCATAATTTATGTCCAGACTTTAATGTCCAGACTTAAGCAGTTTGGCATACCGTTATTTTCCACACACACACACACACACACACACACACACACACACACACACACACACACACACACACACACACACACACACACACACACTCACAAATGCCTTGTATTTGGACTATGTAGCCTAACATATCGTTAGTTTTGTTCAGTAATTGAATGAATCCTTTCTTAATAGTCTTTGAGTAAACTCTTATTTTAAGCCAGCTCTGCGAGATAGTAAATTAGACAACAGTAAGTATTTTTAGCATTATCTAACGTCAAGAGATTTTCTGATCAAATTTGCTCAATTGTTTCCCCCTCCCCCAGAATCGTTCGGGCAGAACTATCCAGAGGTAAGCCACGACTTGTATTGTGCACCTGAACTTGGTATTAGTGGTTAATATTGCCTTATACGAAACATCCTCAACCTTCTCTTCGTTCTTGGTGGGACATACAATGCATTTCATTTGTCATTTCATTTTCAACCTTCCCCTGTTGACTTAAAGGAGGAACACCTGCTGCTATCATGAGCTGCCCTTCTGTTATTGGCTGATCTGAGTAGCATGTATCTGCGGAACCGCACTGTCCCAAACAACTAGGGTCGTATATCTGTGGGTTGTATGTCTGCGAGACATACAGTAGATCTGCAGGTCTCTGGTCTGTGGCTCTGCAGATTGAGTATAGATAGGCTAATCTTTGTGCCAGGTGATGTCACCAGCTGTTGTACAGAGGTAGGCAACAGCACTCGAATTAGAGTAAATCTTGAGTTTTTTTTATTAAGGGCAAAACAGACGCGTTTCAGCCTTAGGCCATCATCAGTGTACCAGCTGTTGTACGCCAGAGAGCTTTAGGGGAGGCGTGGTGTGAACTAGACTACACGTAGACTACCCACCGTTAACTTAGCGGTAGCATTTTCTATTAGCTGTAGTTCGTAGCCTCAGAATTGTAAAATGTTGGATAGGCTATATTCACAACAACAGCGACTCCCCCACCCTACATCTGTTAACCTGAATTCTCACAATAACAAACTACTTCTGCAGTGCATCTCTGCTATATGTCACCACCATAAAGTGACGTTGCTTATATTCATGATGGAAAGTCTCTAGCTGTCATTTAAACATTGTGTGTGATTTGGTAGGAGGCGGATGGCACTCTGGACTGTATCAGCATGGCCCTCACCTGCACCTTCAACCGCTGGGGTACCCTGCTGGCTGTGGGCTGCAATGACGGCCGCATTGTCATCTGGGACTTCCTCACACGAGGCATCGCTAAAATCATCAGTGCACACATCCACCCCGTTTGCTCTTTATGGTGAGATCTATACAGTATCTCTATCTATCCAGGGTTCTTTCTTTGTTGTTCCTTGTAGTAAAGTCTTTTGTGTTGAAGTCACTATATAAACTTACTTAACCCAACACCAACACACACACACGTACAGTTGGTCATTGGATGTTGCTTCTAAGGTTTTATATCTTTGTACAGCTGGAGTAGAGACGGCCACAAGCTGGTGAGTGCGTCGACAGATAACATCGTTTCCCAGTGGGACGTCCTGACTGGAGACTGTGACCAGAGGTTCCGCTTCCCCTCGCCGATCTTAAAGCTGCAGTACCACCCCAGAGACCTGTGAGTGAGCCGATACCCACTCTCTATGCGTGTTATATCTGATGTGTGAGCAGTCATACAGAAGCCCAACTCAGGTGTCAGAACTTGAAGAATGATATAGTGAGTAGAGAAGACATCAGGCTATGCCATCACAAGTTCACAGGACCTTTAGACAGCAGCATCATTCACGAGTTAATTGTAGCGATGGACCTCAAATATATATCTTTCATCTTTAATGTATGTTTTTTTCCCCTTTTTGTCTGTTTCTGTATTTGGAGAATTTGAAGCCCTGACATTGACATTGTGATTTTAGGGACAAGGTTCTGGTATGTCCCATGAAGTCGGCTCCGGTCCTGTTGACCCTGTCAGACTCCAAGCATGTTGTCCTGCCCGTGGATGACGATTCGGACCTGAATGTGGTGGCGGCCTTTGACAGGCGGGGCGAGTACATCTACACCGGCAACGCCAAGGGAAAGGTTAGGCTAGTCTCTACTGCTGTCTGTTTAGTGTTGTCCCAAACAACTATGGCTCAAACACAAGGTCACCAACCTCTCAAAGGCACCAGGTGTTGACCAGTGAAGTTAGCAATTTAGTTTTAACGATTTATTATGGGAACATATGAGCTTCCAAATTGGAATCAACACCTCAACAAGGGTCAGACCAAACAGAACAAAAGGAACAGGAAAAATGCCTGGGCAAATGTGCGATGGGAGCCTACCACTAGACTAGACTAGACAACCAAAAAGGTTATGATAAACTAAACCCAACCAAATAAAAACTATATATCAGTTCTATTAGTACCTAGCTAACATAAAATGTTCATACTAGCCTACTAAGATTGATCACACTTTTGTAGATTTGTTAGACACACGCTGTGATTAATGGCTTCTGAGTGTGTTCCACAAGTCAAAGCAACATTTCAGCACCACGAGCTGTGTCACAAGTGGCGCCTCCCACAGATGTGGACAATGGGGTGCTTATACCGCGTTCAAGACAACTCGCATAAGTTTCAACACGGAAGCTAACCGAACATGCTGAATGCTGAATTTCACATATTGCTCTAATCAGAGTGAAACACAGATGACACAAACACATATTAACGTTAACATTACATAATTAAGACACCAAATTCTGTGTTAAAACGTTAACAAATGTCTGTGATTACCATTAACGATACAAGTCGCCATTTTGATGTGGCTATGACGTCAACTCGGACAAAGCGGAGCTCTGGATGATACCCGAATTTCCGAGCTGTAATTCCGACCTGTTGACGACTGTTCAATTACATTTTTACAAGTCGGAACCCATTTTTTTCCAGCGGTCCGAGTTGTCATGAAGGCGATATTAGACTCACTATGAGAGAGGGCCGATGCAGCAGGATCCAACTTGGCCTGCTTACACGCACGTCCACCATGCTTTGTCCTCATCATCATTCCACGTCCTTAGAATTGTTCACCTTAAATTGTTTTTCTTTTTACATGAATTGTTTGAAGCTCCCTGATAAAGACCAATGCCAAAACTCATTGGAGTGTCTTAAGTGTTTTTAAATGTCCCTACATGAGCCCATGAAAATACCCCCACCACACACACACACACACACACACACACACACACACACACACACACACACACACACACACACACACACACACACACACACACACACACACACACACACACACACACACACACACACACACACACACACACACACACACACACACACACACACACACACACACACACACACACACACATTTTCAATGAATTTGTTCCCTTCAGTTGCATACTCCAAACCAAAGAGCAGTTGGAAGTTGTTTGAGCTCTCTCTGTTTTTCTTCGTTGTTCCTTAGAGTTGTATTTGTATATGAAATGATGATTGAAATTAAAAGGTAACGCACCATTGTTTGATTGAAATCCAAAGCTCTGAGTCTGTTAGTCCTGTCTCTCTCTCTCTCTGTTGTTGTAGATCCTGGTGTTGAGCACAAACACCCAGGACCTGGTGGCATCTTTCAGAGTGACCACCGGCACCAGCAACACCACCGCCATCAAGTCCATCGAATTTGCGCGCAAGGGCAGGTGAGAGGAAACAGCTTTCTTTTCCCCCCAATATTTTATTAAAAAAAAAATTATAGAACAATATACGAAGCAATACAAGACAAACACGCCCACACACAGGAAAAGAAAAAAATAAATATATATACATATATTGTTTCCTGATAAACACAGCAGAGTGTATGATGTCTGTGTCCACCTCTCCTGTTGTCTGTGTAGTTGTTTCCTGATAAACACAGCAGAGTGTATGATGTCTGTGTCCACCTCTCCTGTTGTCTGTGTAGTTGTTTCCTGATAAACACAGCAGAGTGTATGATGTCTGTGTCCACCTCTCCTGTTGTCTGTGTAGTTGTTTCCTGATAAACACAGCAGAGTGTATGATGTCTGTGTCCACCTCTCCTGTTGTCTGTGTAGTTGTTTCCTGATAAACACAGCAGAGTGTATGATGTCTGTGTCCACCTCTCCTGTTGTCTGTGTAGTTGTTTCCTGATAAACACAGAGTGTATGATGTCTGTGTCCACCTCTCCTGTTGTCTGTGTAGTTGTTTCCTGATAAACACAGCAGAGTGTATGATGTCTGTGTCCACCTCTCCTGTTGTCTGTGTAGTTGTTTCCTGATAAACACAGAGTGTATGATGTCTGTGTCCACCTCTCCTGTTGTCTGTGTAGTTGTTTCCTGATAAACACAGCAGAGTGTATGATGTCTGTGTCCACCTCTCCTGTTGTCTGTGTAGTTGTTTCCTGATAAACACAGCTGACCGGATCATCAGAGTGTACGATGGGAGGGAGATCCTGACCTGTGGTCGAGACGGTGAGCCGGAACCAATGCAGAAACTCCAGGACCTGGTGAACAGGTAGACCAACGCACTACACTACACACTATAGCCCTATTTGCCTGGGGCTACTATTACCTACGGGTCACCTCTCGTAATTTGTAATAAATCGTCTGTGATCTTAATCCCATGTGAATCATAATTTGTAAAGTAAAAAAATCCACCACAAATGTCCTCTCCAAATACAGAGG
The DNA here is from genome assembly GCF_964638095.1 of Poromitra crassiceps. Classification (NCBI taxonomy): domain Eukaryota; kingdom Metazoa; phylum Chordata; class Actinopteri; order Beryciformes; family Melamphaidae; genus Poromitra; species Poromitra crassiceps. The sequence continues at coordinate 9,481,277 of NC_139650.1, forward strand.
TCATGTCAAAACATTAGTCCCATGCGAATCGGCATCTCAGTGATTTGGGGTCTTATTTATTTATGGATTATTTTTCCAAGGTTATCATGGCAGTAAGGATCATTTTTCTATCTTTCAACAGGCTCAACAGTTATTATGATATTATGGTAACCTAGTAACGTTTGGCCTATAGCTAGTAGCGACCAGACACTTTCCAATATTTCTCCAGAATAGTGCAAAAACAAGGCGGGTAATTCATATCATAATTCAAGGTTAATGTTAACAAAAACAATTGTATCCATTGTATCCGTGTGCCAGTTAGGGGCCAGGGCTGGGTTTAGTTAACTTTCAAATCAAAATGTAATCTTTCGATTTCTTGACTACATATGTGGGGATGATGTCAATAAAAATTAGAATAAAATACAGACGTTGCTTATCCCGTGCAAATGCGCCGCACAAAAGACGTGGGGGCTTAATTTCTAAATCACATGAGGTCCCCCCCCCTCCAGGTAATACTGTCCTGTGTGAATAGGGCTTATGTTTACAGTGTCAGTTCCTGTTATGATGGATATGATAGTTTGATTGTAGAATTGATCAATACTATACTGGTTGGGAAGCCCATAACCCAAACTGATTCTAATGAGACTTTTTTCACAGCTTCCACACAATTGTGCAAAGACAAAGACACTTAACCAGGGTATCCCCGGGGTCTTAAAAAGTATTAAAAGTTAATACGTCAATTTAGGGAAATTAAGGCCTTTAAAAAGTCGTAATCACTATTTGATGAGATTTCCTCCAACCACGTTTGGTGTGCAGGACGCCGTGGAAGCGCTGCTGTTTCTCTGGGGACGGGGAGTACATCGTGGCCGGGTCAGCCAGGCAGCACGCCCTCTACATCTGGGAGAAGAGCATCGGCAACCTGGTGAAGATCCTGCTTGGAACCAGAGGAGAGCTGCTGCTGGACGTGGCTGTAAGGACCCTACATCTTCCACATCCTCTTCTGTTCTACACCTCCCTACTCTTCCTTACCCTTTATTATCACGACTGTATTTAAGATCGGTTGTAACTTTAAGTAACTGGCTTCCTTACACAAGTTGATTCCAGTCCCAGTTTGGATTATGGCTGTTTCACATCGTCTCTTCTGTGGATAGATTTGTTCTCTCTCTGCAGGCTGGTCAGGATGAGACTCATGTTATGTGACAGTGACAGGAGGGTTGGTTGTTAAGCTTCAGGCACCCTGAGATTTTGGAGTGGCTGATTACAGCTTCACTTTCTATTCATTTGATTTATCCATAGCTGTCAGGATGTCACTAGAGTTTCACCAAAGTATTCCCAAAATGGTTCTAAACAGAATGGCTACCGCCGCTTTAATTGATAAGGAGGGAAGAGGTTTCTAGCAACCTGCTGCTAGTAGTCTTTTTGCATAGCCACTAGCCAGAGCCTCTTTGTTTGAATCAGGAGATGTAGGTCTGAACTGTCTGACAGACAGTATTAGCAATAAGATTTGGGTGTGTGTGGTGTAGTATTTATAAAGTAGAAGACAGAAACTTTGGTAGCACACCCACATCATGAATGCAGGTTAGCGCTTTGTGGTTAGCACTGTCGCACTTACAGCAAGAAGGTCGTGAGTTCGTAGTAGCAGCGTAATGTATCCTAGTAAATGTATACGTATGTACAGTAGTGTATATGATGTATGTAATGTGAACAGGGCACAGGCTAAAAAAGAGAACATTGCTCTCAGTCAGGCTCCCCTGTAGAAATAATTTTTAACATGCTATAGCTTTATGAATGAGCTCCTTTGTTGTTAATTCATTTTGGTAGTTAACCTGTATTATCCCGTATAATTTACTTGTCTGACCTGTGACCTCTCTATAGTGGCATCCTGTCCGTCCGATCATTGCATCTATCTCCAGTGGAGTGGTGTCCATCTGGGCCCAGAACCAAGTGGTGAGTGGTTTGTTGTAGTCAAGGGTGGATGTACACTAATGAGCAGCTGCACAGATATGGATTATATTAGTTGCTTGTAATTGTCATAAATAAAGTAATGTATATCTGGCCAGAAAGTGAGTTTTGAAAGCAGAAATCTGACCACCTGACCTGGCTAACAACCCATAGCCTGGGTCAAAACCATCCTGATCACATGACCTCCCATTCTGTTTTCGCTCTACGTATCAGTCTGGACTTCCAGTCGCTCACATCGATTTCAGTGGGCGGGAGTACTTGCCTTGACAGACAACTCCTTCAGCCAATCAGCATCGCCGAATCCAATGCAAATCTACTGCGAAGAATGCGGTGAAAACGTCTTTCTGCGGAGAAACTTCTGGTGCATAACGTTACCCTTGTTCTGATTTAATTGTTGTTGTTCAATCTATTTCTACAATAGCTGCACTTATGGCTGTGTTTACTCTAACTAACATGAACGTTACCGTTACCACTCCTTGCTTCGGGGGATGCCATTACTCCTTTGCCAGCGATTGCCCTGATTGGCCGGTTACATTGCCAACGACAGTTCAGGTCCGTGATTATTTCTGTAAGTCGCTGGGGCAGCTGGAAGTCCAGACTGATGCGTAGAGCTAATCAGAGTGTGAGGTCATGTGATCAGGATGGTTTTACCAGGCAACCCAATCAATTACATTATAGCCATTTAAATTCAGTTCACATGTTGTCCACAAGGGAAATTCAGCAGCACACACAAAAACACTTGTGAAAAGGATGGCTTGTGAGTGACAGATACATTGGCTGTGCAAGGAGAGCGCAGAGGTATTCTGGCAAAATCTTGACATAATGTGCAAATTGATAGGGCTGTAACGGTACGTAAACGGCGTGCACCTCGATACTGGAGTCATAGATCGGTATGTCTTTTTAGTAACATTAATTTGATGTCCATTTTAGTCTCTGTATGTATTCTGTACAGTGTAATACATGCAGCATTTGGAGTTAAAATGGCACATATAGCATTTTTCATTATTATGACATACAACATTTAGTGGGTGCTCACTTATTGTATTTGATGATTAAATACAAAGTAATTGGTCCTGTACTCAATGTTCAAAACAAATACATGTGCCGTTGCAACCCTACAAATTTAGTATATTTTCTGCACCCTCCCTAACAGTACAGCTAATATAAGGGTTACTGAATGTTTTTTTCCCCCCTGTGTCTGAGCCTGTTTGGTCTTGTTTGTGTTCTATACAAATTGAAAAAATATATAAAATATTGGGGGGAGAAGTGTTACTGAATATGGGCTTGTCTGTAGGAAAACTGGAGTGCGTTCGCTCCAGACTTCAAAGAGCTGGATGAGAATGTGGAGTACGAGGAGAGAGAGTCGGAGTTTGACATCGAAGATGAGGACAAGAGTGAACCCGAGCAGACAGGTACACAACACACACACACACACACACACACACACACACACACACAAACGGCTATAATATATTCCCGCACCTATACATTCAAATACACACACAGTTGACTGATAGGGGTTTTTAAAAGCCAAAGCTGATATTTGTTTTGGATCGTAGCTGGCGATGGCTGAGATGATATGTGATGATGTTGAATATCTTCATTGTCTTGTCAGGGTGCAAAAGTCTCTGGAATAGCATTTGAACCACGGGATACTAAAATTAAAAGTGAAATTATTATTGTTATTGTTATTGTTGTTGTTGGCACTGTTCATCAAATCATATTCGACCACATTCATTGTGGGGAAAAAAAGAAGAAGGAAACCATTAGCTCTGTATATCAGTCACAAACACAGTGTCATATATACATTTGAACTTCCATTGTAAACATGAGACAAATGTCGGCTTGTGTGTGTGTGTGTGTGTGTGTGTGTGTGTGTGTGTGTGTGTGTTGCAGGTGCGGATGCTGCAGAGGATGAAGAGGTGGACGTCACCTCTGTTGACCCCATAGTTGCTTTCTGCAGCAGGTGAGAGGTCACAGGACAGCTGATTACATTCATCAGAATCAGAATCGGAAAACTTTATTGATCCCCGAGGGGAAATTGGGACATGATGCTACAGTTGCTCGTACTCAGGCATGGAAAAAAAGCGTTTTTGGAGCTGCCAGTGTCTTTCTGCAATTCATTCTCTATGTAAGGACACGCTAGACGACGTGCTCCTCTTTTAATGAACGCACCTGGCGTTTAAACGCTGGTGGCATCTGTTGTTTTTGGAGGAGCGCTGTGGCCGTTTTTAAGCTGAAAAAAGTTCAACATTAGAGGAAAAGCGCCCTGATCGTCTTTTTCACTCTTCCTACCTTTTCTCCTCCCAATGGATTTTCAGCCTCTGCTGCTGCCAGAATTGGCAATAATCTGGCTTTCATGTTAACAGTGAACAACATCAAACAGACAAAACCAGCTGGCTACCGTCCGTGTGGTCGTTGTGTTCTGATCTGTACTGCACGCAACTACAGGGGAAAACAAACGGAGCGCAAAAAAAACGCTCCGTGCGCTGTGTTTTGTGCACAATGGAAGCGCTCTCAACATGATTTTCATAGCGTTCTGACTGAAAAAAACGCTTTTGGTCTGAATGTCCCCTAAGAAGTTATTTGAAAGACTAAAGTGATCTGCAGCATCTAGTCTCCGGTGGATTGTTCCAGAGTATAGACCTTATTCGATTGACGTCACTCACGTACGGACACGCCCACCGCCGCCATATTGTCGACATATCGCTGCAGCTCTATGTGACAACCTATGTGAGAGCAGCGTTTATAGGAAGCTAAGCTAGCCGCCGTTAGCGTTACCTGTATCATTCCAATTGTGTTCGGATGGTGACCTGCGTTAGGCATGGCTGTAGTAATGACAGCAATAAAGTCCCCGTGGTTCGTTTCTATCTCTACCGTCCACAGACGTGAAGGGAGCGAGACTGAGGATACGTCAGCAGCACAGGAGAGTTGTGTGGATAGTTGGGAGAGACAGGTGAAACTTTCTGACAGCTCCTCACAGCAAAGTCTGTTCACCTCGTTCTTTTGTTTATTATTACAGGCATTAACGGCAGCATATTTTGTAATGGAACAGAAACAACAATAAGGCTGTTACTAGTTGTCAGCTGCATCGCTGTGTGCGCGCAGGACGGTATGTCAACAATATGGTGCCGTCGAGGGTTAGCGAATAAGGTCTATTGGAGCCCTAATGGAGAACAATCAGACCCCTTCTTTTTAACAAAACAAATGAATGCCTGTGAGCTTTAGAGAGGGACAAAGTTGAAGTGTCCATAAGATAGAAGGCGTTGAACGAGTGAGAAGTCTTAGCTGTGTTTCTCTCCTGTAGTGACGAGGAGCTGGAGGACTTCAAGGCCCTGCTGTACCTGCCCATCGCCCCAGAGGTTGAGGACCCAGAGGAAAACCCCTTTGGCCCCACGCCTGACGCTGCTGCCCAGGCCACGCTCCCAGACGAAGGCTCGGCCAGCGGAGACAAGAAGCAGCGGCAGCCCTCCGCTGATGGAGGCCCGACCAAGAAGAAGGCCCGCACTACCACCATTGAACTGCAGGGGGTGCCCAGTGACGGTGCGATAAGATAACACATTAACGATGAAACAATAAACCATGTTTATATAGCATTTGACAAAAAATCTGACTTTACAAAGTGCCTTGCAGGCAGGCATGATAAAGAAATGTAAAACGCTTAATGAGGAGATAAAATAGCAAACACAATCAAGAGAAAATTGAAGAGTAATTATGTCAAATGAAAGCATGTTCTAGCAAATTCATCATAAACAGTTTGAATTTTAATGGACTGGCCCATTTACGCACCATTGAAGTGCTGTTAATAGTGATTGCTTACCGGTGGGGCATGGTGGTGCTGTGGTAAGCGCTGTCGCCTCACAGCTAGAAGGTCCTGGGTTCGATTCCCACCTGGGACGCTGTGAGCGCTGAAGGAATGCGTGCCCGTCCGCATGTCCTCGAGTGCCCACCGCCCGGCTGGGGTCGTCAAAAGGGTCTTTCTGTGTGGAGTTTGCATGTTGTCCCCGTGCCCCCTGGGGGTTTCCTTCATATAGGAACCCCTTCACCAAAACATGCAATATCCTGGTCGCTGATGTGGTGCCTCCTCTGGTCGTTAGGGGCGCCTGTTCGGAGGGAGGGGAACTCGTTGGAATAGCGTGATCCTCCCACATGCTATGTCCTACCGGTGAAGCTTGCCCTGTCATAGTTCAATGATGTTCATCATGTCTTCATTTATACATAGACGTTTTTGTTTTCTTGTGTTCAGACATAGGTTTATAGATGTTATTTATTTACCTTGACAGTTTCGACGAGTCTACTCTCGTCTTCTTCAGAAGCAGTCGCACTGACAGCTGGGTATGACGTGTCAACCAGTTGCTTTTCAGCAAAAAAGCAGCGGCTGTGAAAAGAAGCGGCTGGCTAACTGCCCATGTCTCGGAGGAAGCATGGAGGCAGTTTCGGCTCTCCCCAGATTGGCAGAGGGTGGAGCAGCAACCAGGATAAATAAATTAAAATCAGCACTAACGGGGAATAAAAATAGGGTAAAAAAATCGGGGGGGAAATATAAAAAAAATATAGCCGCAAGCGGCGATGGGCGGGGTTCAAGCCTTGCGCAGATGACAAAGCTTCTGATTCTGACTAGGACATCCTCCTTGATATATCTGACAAGTTTCGCGATCATTGGACAAACAGGTGTGGAGTTACAGCCTTTTTTATGTTAAGCCACGCCCATTTCTGGCGTTTATGGCGCCCCCTTTTGGTCGAATTGCACAAAATTTGACACACATGGTCTAGGATGGTCTCCGAAGACCTCCTGCAAGTTTCGTGAAGATTCCTTAATCGGTCATGAAGTTATGACAATTTAGCTGTGAGGCCACGCCCCTCTCAACTTTAACGATCAATATCTCCGAAACTAAAGTAGCTTTCAAAAATCCACCAATGACGATTGTAGAGCTTGCTCCATAGATGCTTCCTTGCGAGTCTGGTGCAAATCGGTCCAACGGTCTAGGAGGAGATGCAAAAAATGTGTTTTCCAAACTTTTCCAAATATCTCAAAAACTTTCCAGGCGGACATTGAGGGTCCTTATGGCAAACTTGTAGAGCAGGTTCACCTGAACATCTGGAAAAAAAAAGTTTGAAAATCGGACCAACGGCGTGGAAGTTATGGCCTTTAACGTAAAACCTTCGATTATAGCGCCACCTTCAGGCCGATTCGAAAAATCTTTTTTGAGCACCTACCAGCCAACAATATCTGTCATTGGGCCAAGTTTCAGGTCTCTACCATTTACCAACTCACGGGAATTTGCGTTGAGGCAGATGAAAAACAACAAGAATAATAATAAACCGGCACAAAAACAATAGGGTTTCAGCCCCTTCAGGGCTTGAACCCCTAATAAATATATAGTGATTGCTTACCTTCTATACAGGATGCTCTAAAAATCCACAGACAACAGGAATCGTGGTAATGCCAGTATCCTAATGACGAGCGTCCAGTGAATACACACATGTACTAACTCTGTGTAAAACATGAAGGAACGTTCACTACTGTTGATTCTGAAAAACAACCACCTGCCCACCACGCTAACGATGAGTGTTGTTGCAGTGACGGCTGAACGATAGCATTGAAGCAGAAATGACACATAGACCCTTTAAGGAGCTGCTAATACCTCTGAAAGAACTGCATTAATACGCCTTTCAGTGGAGACTTTCACAGGGTTTCCATGATCATGAAATTCTTGGAAAAGTTAAGGAATTTGAAAAACTGTTTTCAAGGCCCGGAAAAGGTTTGGAATTAACAGTGTGTTCTGGAAAAGTTTTGGAATTTACACTTTTTGGCTATTGTTAAAAAACATGTTTATAAAAATCCCAGAGGCAGAAACACAGCAGGCTAGCTTCGCTCATAACGGAGCTACTTCCTAGAAACAAACAAGTTGAATTCACTTGAACACATTGTACTCACATTGGGTTGAAAATAGGAAAGAATGTCTCGTTTGTTTGTTCTTGGAAGTTTTCAAAACATAAGCTGCCAGCTCAGTCTGTCAGCTCCGCGGCTCAGCAAACCGTGTGGTTTCAATTTAAACCGTGTTTAAAGTCGCTCAGCGTCCCGGTTGAGTGCAAGCCCCCAGGAATAGCGCTGGGCCGTGAAGCCATTTGAACATGGTGGCGAAGCTCTGTATTGCAAGTCATGTGACGCCATGCAGCCCGGAAAGGAAAATTCCCATCCACTTGCATGGGGACCCCGGCAGCTGTTAAACCCAGGGGAATTTTTTCCGGGTGTCACTCAAAGTATAAAACGACTCTTTTAATTATCAACAAAAAAAATTATGGGGCATTTTTTCTTCAGAAGGCACTAAGAGCCGTATACGGGGGTATTTTCTTCTTTTAATACATCCATGGGTGGGAGGGGTGGGAGACGTCATGGAACACGTCATGGCACACATGCGCACTTCGCCTTGGGCCGCATGGTCAGGAAGTAAAACCAGGAAGAAAAGCCCCCATGATGACTTCATGCACCAGTGAGCAGCCTCCGTCCGAATGCATGGGTGGGCGTGGCTCGTCCCCTATCCAGTTATTTTAATACATCCATGGTTGAGTGGAGTTTGCCGTGTTTATAATCACTGTGATTGGCTCGAATGTCCAAACCGCCGCCCAGCCGAGAAACTAGAGGCCGTCTCACAAAGCGACACCTCTCAATTACCGCGTGACCTGAGTTTGGTGTGTGAAGCTCTCGGCTGAGCCGTGACCTGAGTTTGGTGTGTGAAGCCCTCGGCTGTGCCGTGGGGGAAAAGGGAAAAACATGAACACACCGTGGGTTTTGGCGGTTGCTTGCCATCCATCATGGTTGGCTTGTCTATAGCACGGTATTGCAATCTCGCGCTTATTGTGACAGTAAGAAAGTAGCCGGCTGCAAATGTTTTAATGTCAATGGCAATTTAGCTGACAGCTGGCGCTTATGGAAAACCCTGAGCGGCATGTGTTCATACTCACACATTTCCCCCCTTGTAATAGAGAGCCACAGGGGTGACGTATTTTTGTAGTCTGCCTATGGGATTTTTGAATGGGTTTTTGCCGCGATGCTTCAAATACGGTCTCTGGGCAACGCAAGATTAATCAAACGCGAACCAGAGTTCAGTCGGATAATCTTCACACATAAGGACCACTTTCATGAGTTTTGTAGCGTAAATGCGAGCCCTAGAAGTAAAAAGCTCGAGCTAAACTAATCCAGAACTACACACTGTCGCATAGGCTTCCACGTCACGGCAGCACTCAACCTGGACTGTTGTTGATGTGTGCACTGATTACCCCAGGTTGAACGGGCTGAACCAGGTGAGGGAAAGAGAATTTCCATGTTCGTCCTTTGAAGTGGTGACGTTATTGACGTATATATCCCCATCGACTCAACAGTGTAGTCTCATTTAGCCGTTTGCTAGCTAGCCGCCCTTTTAACGGCACGTAAAAGCTTCAAAACTCATAAAAGTGGTCCTCGTGTGTGAAGATGAATATTACTAAACACTGGTTCGCATTTGATTAAGTCAGCGTTGCCCAGAGAGATTATTAGAAGCATCGCGCCAAAAACCCATTCAAAACTCCCATAGGCGAAAACAGTGAAGAACCAGGAGTGTTAGCATCGATGATTTCCGGACTCGTTCCTGCGGCTCTCTATTGTGCTTTAAATTAAGGGGCAACAATATGATGCAATAAGGACAGTTTTGCACTATAAATCGTATTTTCATCCTCGTCGTAATATGACCATGTGTAATAATAAACACATTGCAAAGACTGCCTGTAACGCAATGAATAACAACAAATATTTGATTTATATATGCCATGCTGCTGTGTCCTAGGGGGTTTGGGTGGTGAAGATCCGTTTGCATGGCCGCAAACAATTGTGTTCACACACATGAGCCCCTTCCCAGTGATGTCTCCGGGAGTTCACCGCATGTCTGAAAAGGGCTTTGGGGTCAAGGTTAATGTACATTTCATGTACTTATGGTCACGATTGGCCATGGAAATTAGATTCTAGATCCTTGAAAAGTCATGGAGATTTTTTTGAATTTTGTCTGTGAAAAAGCGTAGGAACCCTGGTTTCAGGGCTGGTTGCTCAGACACGGACAACGCCTAGTCCTAGATTACAGACTTGACACCAATGGGAGCTCTCCAGTGAAAATGAAATGTTATTCTAGTACTAAGCTTAATCCCTGTCTGAACAATCAGCCCTTATTTGGCCGAAATGCTCTGAATGTTTCCCGAAAGAATGTTCATTTGTGGGTCAACTGTTCCTCGCTGACCCTTGACCCTATGGCCCATTGGTTCCTCTCTCTTCTCAGAGGTGCACCCCCTGCTGGGCGTGAAGGGCGACGGCAAGTCCAAGAAGAAGACGGCAGGTCGGCCCAAAGGCTCCAAAGGTAAAGACAAAGACTTCCCCTTCAAGCCCAAGCCCTACCGGGGCGAGCGGCCATCTTTCCCCCTGGAAGCCCTGGGCAGCAGTGTGCCGGGCGGAGGAGGAGGAGGAGGAGGAGGAGGAGGAGGGATGAAGGGCAGGGCGGAGGGGGGCCTGGCCACAGGTAAGCACGCCACCGCCCCCTGCTGATCAGTCTGGGAGCCACCCGACCCCTAGGCCTGCTGCCCTGCTAGCTCTGACTGACACTTTGCCGCCCACCTGTCTCCAAACTAGGGATGGGCATTTGAAGAGATTTCCTTAATCGATCATCAGGAAAATCAATTATCAATTGAATATTTAAGAAATAATAAAAAAAAAAAAAAATCCTGTGGCAGAAAATACTAAAGAAAGTGTGTTTTCCCGCAATGACAATCTTTATTCCAAGAAGGAATTATAGTCTTAACAACAATCCTCTTAAACAAGGCAATTAAAGTTGAACTCTTTAATTGTAAAGAAAAAAATT
>NC_139650.1:9497099-9515502 GCF_964638095.1 Poromitra crassiceps
ACCAATCAAGATAATGATGATGAATGACTTTAGCAGCAAATCAGATTTGCCTGTAATGTGAACATGGCCTAAAGGGGCTCACATTCTCACAAGTTCCATTTGATGGCAGCATCACACATTGGGAGGTGGCGTATATGGTAGTGAAATGAACATTGAATTCACGGGCAACAGCTCTGGTGGACATTCCTGCAGTCAGCATGCCAACTCACAACTTGTGACACCCGTGTCATTGTGTTGTGTGATCAAACTGCACATTTTATAATTAATTATAAAATTATAATTATAATAATTAATAATAATATTATATAATTAATTAACTGCACAGTAGTCTTAGATTTGTTTGTTCTTAAAGCAGGAAAAATGGGAGAAAAAACAAAAGTGCTGCATTTATAATTTTGTTCAATATACAGGTATACAGTATATGGATGTATTAGATTCCCAAACTGTTTTCAGGGGGGAAACGTATGTATGTATGTACTGTATGTATGTATGCATGTACGTACATACATACGTATGTAGCGTTATGTATGTGTGTGTGCATTCCCTAGCCCCTATAGCCCCACCACAGCTAAATGCCTAACCCTAACCTAACCCTAACCCACAGCTAAATGCCTAACCCTAACCTAACCCCAATTCTAGCCTAACCCTTAAAACCAAGTCTGGACCTTCAAACAGCCCTTTGAAAGTGTGTGAGAAAGTGAGGACCGGCCAAAATGTCCTCACTTCTCAGGTATACAACTCAAATTGGTCCTCACTAAGATAGCTGTACAAGCACACACACACACTCACACACACACACACACACACACACACACACACACACACACACACACACTCTGACCTTTCCGAGCCACAGGCAGCAGGAAACAGGATAGCAGCTCTTCATTCTCATTAGCCAGGCTGTCCGTCCATTAGTGAGACAGACCCTCACAGCTGATTGGACGAAGCAGGTGAGCGAGAGAGTTATCCTGCGATGCGATTGGCTGAGAGAAGCCTCTTTTATTAGGAACGGAAACCCTGCTGCTGACGCCATAGCGACCATTAGCCTTCCTGGAGTTCACAGATACACACAGGCACACACACACACACACACACCTGGTGGTATACACAAGTGCATATACACATTCAGAAACGTAAAAAAACACACATGCGCGCGCACACACACACACACACACACACAAAGAGAGGATAAAATGTCACAACTACAAATAGCACAGTGTGCCCTCTCTGAAGCTGGGATTCTGACCTTTTCATCATAGAATTTGAAGCTTTTTTTAAGGGGTGTGTGTGCACATTTATAGGTTAGAATTGGGTTTAAGTTAGGGTAAGGGTTAGTTAGGTCTGGTTTCTCATGGAGATCCTCACCTCAGTCTAACAGCACGTGGGCTCGTTACATCAGGTCTGGTTTCTCATGGAGATCTTCACCTCAGTCTAACAGCACGTGGGCTCGTTACATCAGGTCTGGTTTCTCATGGAGATCCTCACCTCAGTCTAACAGCACGTGGGCTATCCTCACCTCAGTCTAACAGCACATGGGCTCGTTACATCAGGTCTGGTTTCTCATGGAGATCCTCACCTCAGTCTAACAGCACATGGGCTCGTTACATCAGGTCTGGTTTCTCATGGAGATCCTCACCTCAGTCTAACAGCACGTGGGCTATCCTCACCTCAGTCTAACAGCACATGGGCTCGTTACATCAGGTCTGGTTTCTCATGGAGATCCTCACCTCAGTCTAACAGCACATGGGCTCGTTACATCAGGTCTGGTTTCTCATAAAGATCCTCACCTCAGTCTTACAGCACAGGGGCTCGTTACATCAGGTCTGGTTTCTCATAAAGATCCTCACCTCAGTCTTACAGCACATGGGCTCGTTACATCAGGTCTGGTTTCTCATAAAGATCTTCACCTCAGTCTAACAGCACAGGGGCTCGTTACATCAGGTCTGGTTTCTCATAAATATCCTCACCTCAGTCTAACAGCACATGGGCTCGTTACATCAGGTCTGGTTTCTCATAAAGATCCTCACCTCAGTCTTACAGCACAGGGGCTCGTTACATCAGGTCTGGTTTCTCATAAAGATCCTCACCTCAGTCTAACAGCACATGGGCTCGTTACATCAGCTCTGGCGTACTGGTAAAAAATCTGTTCAAGACAGAAGGAGTCCCAGGCAGCGCTGGAGCAGAACATGCAAGCTGCCGAAAGTAGGTCATCATAACCCAGAAATGAGAAGCTGAACAGGTGGGAGAGAGAGGTGTGAATTGGCCGTCTGGGAGAGAAGAGAGGAGAAGAGGAGAGAAGGGAAGGATGTAAGGAGGGTTGTTGAGGAGAGGAGAGAAGGGAAGGATGTAAGGAGGGTTGTTGAGAGGCAGCCTGTGGTTGCCAGAATAAAATGTCGGCATTGTATGTTTCTGCACTCCACAGATATGTAGAATTCTGAACATTTCTGAACCAAAATATGTTGCGTAGTATATCGCGTTTCTAGATATAAATCAACTTTACACGTCATAGTGTTATTGAAAGAGTGCAGTGGCCAGTAAGGGGGGTGTTGTGGTCAGGGTGGATGGAAGAAACACTTGCCTTTCACACCGGAGGCTCGTGTTCGATCCCCAGTCATGCTCACAGCGATTCTGAAGTCGACATTTCAACCATGAGTCACATTTACGTTTTTGTTATTTAAAGGGGAACTAAGCCCTAAGAATTCTGGCACACTGTCATAGACGATAATGTCATGATGTCACAATGTTTATGACATCATCAGTGACCTCACAATTGTTCGAGTGTAACCAAAAACGTGACCAAAATTGCAGAACCCACTTACTCCCTTTTGCAAATCAAGAGTCTCAAACTGGGGTAGCTTCCTCATTGGCTTCATTTGTCAAGCCTGGAGGACATGCATGGCCTATCAACCCGCTCTGACTCTGGGTGAGGTGTGGGAAGCCAACATCAGCCACTTGGCAGACCAACAGCAAAAGTGGGGTTCAACCCCTAGAGGGCACTCTCGCTGCATGAAAATTATACAGTGTGTAGAATTCAGTTTACTCTCAAATGTGAAGATGTTGCCCAGAATCCTTCAGCAACACTACTCAAAAGTCATAGACAGTTTTGTTTAAAGCTGACAAATGCATTTTATGGTTTAGTTACCATTTATGCCTAACCCAAACCATAATCCTAACCTTAACCAAGTTGTTCTACCTGTCTAAACATAACCAACGTTGTTTTACTTGCCTAAACATAACTATAGTTGTTAAAGTTGTTTTACTTGCCTAAACATAACTATAGTTGTTAAAGTTGTTTTATTTGCATTTAACGTTGGAAAAGCAGCGAGGTTTTCAAATTAACGTTTTGCTTCAATTTTACGTTGATATTGTAGTTTTGCAGAGATTACGTTGATATTCTACATATCCTCGGTTTGCAGACACGTCAAATGTCAACGTTTCATTCTGGCGACTGGGTTGCAGCAGAAACGGCGAGGGGGGGGGGGAGGGAGGGAGGGACTAACAAAGAGAAGTGTGAGGAGCTGACAGACTGACTTACTGATGACAGATGCAGAGTGGGAGAGAGGAGCTGTGGGGGTGGACAGCTGACTGGCTGAGGTGAGCAGGAAAGGATGGAGGGATGAGAGGAGAGAGCAGGAGAAGAGAGCGGAGGGGAGAGGAGAGAGTAGATGAGGAGAGACAAGAGAGGAGGAGAGAGCAGAGGGGAGAGGAGAAGGTAGATGAGGAGAGACAAGAGAGGAGGAGAGAGAGTAGAGGAGGGGAGAGGAGAAGGTAGATGAGAAGATAGCAGAGGGGAGAGGAGATAGCAGAGGGGAGAGGAGATAGCAGAGGGGAGAGGAGAAAGTATAGGATAAGGAGAGGAACTATGGAGAAGATGCTCAGCATACTGGCCTTGGGGCTGTTGGCTCAGATGGTGTTTACAGTGAGCAGGAGGAGTGTGGGCAGGAGAAGTGTGGGCAGCAGGAGTGTGGGCAGGGTCTGTGGTTGCATGTCTGGACTGAACAAGAGCTGGGTTTTCTGCCCGCCTTTTCCTGTGTGCATGCAGGCTTTTCCTCTTCAAAATGTTCTATGAACCTTTTTAAGTTGATACTTTTTCTCTCATATTGGACTGACGTCCCCACCTCTTTTGTATATTGAATTGTATTGTACTAGGCGCTTGATACCCAGCTCGCCGAGCTGACCCTGCAGCTCGCCGACTGTGCATGGCATACGCAGCTCGGCCACTATGCGGCCTCGCCTGCTGTATGACATCATCACTGATGACATCATCACTGAACTTATCCTCAGCCAGGAAGGATGACATCACTGATTACATCATCACTGATGACATCACATCATCGTTTGGTAATTAGGGCAATTACCTAATTTAAAAATCCAGCTCAGTCAAATCAGTCTTGTCACAATGCCTCCTTGTGTGTGTGTGTGTGTGTGTGTGTGTGTGTGTGTGTGTGTGTGTGTGTGTGAGACATCACTGATCAGTCTTGTCACAATGCCTCCTTGTGTGTGCGCCCGTGTGCGCCCTTATGACATCACTTTTTTACATCATCACTGATGACATCACATCATTAGCTAATTAGCCTAATTAAAAAAAGTCAGCTCCCTCAGGTCACCTGCACAGGTGCCCTTTACACACCCTGAAGGTTTCAGCCCGATCGCAGGTAAAACGGCATAGCTGTGGCCGAACACAGAACTTGAAACAAAGTCCACATACTCAATTTGATATAGATAGGATATTTCTAGTATTTCCAGGTTAATCTTACCTAGCCTATATTTATATATTTGATTACAGTGTTACAGCTCTCTGTTTACACATGTTTTTTTATTTCACACTTTGTAAATGTAAACTGCTTCCCATGCCAACAAAGCCCATGCATTGAATTTAACATTTAATTGGGAGAGAGAGCGAGCGAGAGAGATGAGCATGAGCCGCTTCTCTCTCTGTATCTCTAGCGCCCCTGGCGTTAGCAAAGCGCCACTGCAATAGCATCCATCACATAAATATCTCTCTCCCCCTGCTTCTCCTCAATGATAGTAGCGAGCGGAGCAACGACTCAACCTGCATCCATTCCTACAGCAGCCAGGCTTCCCCAGCTGTTCCGCTACAGAGTCTGCGCAGTGGGGACTACTTGTCAAGTGTAGGAACAGTCAGGAGGG
The DNA here is from genome assembly GCF_964638095.1 of Poromitra crassiceps. Lineage (NCBI taxonomy): Eukaryota > Metazoa > Chordata > Actinopteri > Beryciformes > Melamphaidae > Poromitra > Poromitra crassiceps. The sequence continues at coordinate 9,502,251 of NC_139650.1, forward strand.
GAGAGAGGGAGACAACAACACACACGGCACACGGGATGAAGCGGGAGCAGGCGCACTGTTTCGTCCGGTAAATAAGCGGAGCCAGGTCGGAGCCTGGAGGAAAGCACCGGCGGACAGCGGAGGAGGGAGGGGGGGACGCAGCCATGGCGACGGGCGGAGGAGGAGGCGTGAAGCGGCGGAGGAAAGCGGAGCGGCTCCCGGGCTTCTTCTGCTGGAAGACCTGCTGCTTCCCCCTCCTGGTGTGGGTCGTCTCCGTCTGCGGCGAGGAGAAGACCTTCATTGTGGAGGTATGAGAGATGGTTGTAATCTGACAGATGATATGCGGGGATCATGTTGGCGCTGTTGTTTGCTATTTTCATCACATCTCTGTAACATTTGGCACAACACCCCCCCCCCCCCCCACACACACACACACACACATACACACACACCCTCCCCTACAGTACCATTCACTTAAATTCCGTTCCAACGCGCGCAGGTTGGACCTCCGGTATGTTTTCCTGTGCGTTCTCCTCGCACGGTTCTGCCCTGCCTGGTGCCCCCCCCCCTCCCCCCTCCCCCTAAAACAGGGACATAAATGAATGATTCATGAGCCAGTGGAATGAATAAATTAAAAGCAGAGGTAACGGTAAACAAGAAAGCGGCGCCCGCGCGTCACTTAATTAGCTCTGTATACCGAGAACGAACGCGCGCCCGTGCGTGCGGGTCTTTTGTTTGGGGAAAAGGCGCCCCGCGCTCTCCTCCTCCGGTGAATTTACCGTTTACGAACAAAGGTGCCTTAACGGGCCCGTTGGCTTCAATTTTCCCGCTTGAGTTTGATGAGCTTGGCTCGGCTGTAAACGGCTGTCACACGAATTATCGCACAGTGTGCAGGAATTGCTTCTCCGGTGATTGGGCATTGAGCGGAGGAGAGAGAGAGAGAGACACGCACTGTCAGCCCCGGGTTTGGAGCGGGATGAAAAGCTGCTGAATGGCTGTTCACAGGCAGCTAGCAGCACTGGCGCTATTATTGTGCACTGCCATGCTTGAGCCAGCACCTCTTAGCACATCGCAGGTTATTATTTATCCCCAATGCAGTATGCACATTCCCTGTGCGCCACTGGAAACACAGGAGATGAACTGTGCGCAGGCAGCGCATATGCAAATGAACGCTGACTGTCCGCTTCCAGTGTGTGGTGTGTGTGTGTGTGTGTGTGTGTGTGTGTGTGTGTGTGTGTGTGTGTGTGTGTGTGTGTGTGTGTGTGTGTGTGTGTGTGTGTGTGTGTGTTCTGTTCTCCGTTAATTGGAGTCTGTTTTAATAGCAGCTATAGAGCTATTAGCCTCGGTCCACATTGTCAATAAGCATGTCATCATCACCACCACGCAAAGAGCACTAAAGTGAACCTGAATGAAACCCCTGAGCAGTGCTGCTTTCAAGTGTGCCGAACAAAGCATCTCCAGACCCCCTCCCCACCCTTTCCCTTCCCCGAGTCCAAATATAGCCTTCCTCCATAATTGATCAAAATGGCAGCAGAGAGTTGAGAGGAGGAGAGGAGAAGAAAGGAGAGTGGATGGAATAGGTTGAGCTGGATCTGTCTGTGTGCACATGATGGACCAGCGCAGTCAGTCACCGTGTGCTGTGTTGTGAAAGCATGGTGGCACCATCGCACAAAGGCAGACACAAAGTTCTTTGTTGCTCTGGTGGAAGATGCAGGGAAACTGTGGGTTTGTTGTTATTGTGATGTTTTCATAATCATCTTGTGGCTCCAACAGGTGTAGCCAGAGGAGAGCTCGTCTTCTTCATTTGTCAAAGCGGGCACATGTGCTCCTCCTTTGTTTGCATGGTGATGAAATGAATGAATGTGCACGATTCATTTGGAGATGTGGGTCCTACTCTGATGTTTCTTTTGGAATGGCACGTTTTGCAGAAGTCTTTGAGCTCTCTAGGAGAGGCGGTGAGACTGAGGCATTTTGATAGTGATGTTGGTCTTGGTGAGGAGTGATGACATTTTCATTCAGACAAAGGACGAGCCATGTGGTGAGGCTGAGCGCAGCAGACAGCGATGCTGTACTGTACAAAGGATGGGATGTTTTCAGTACGCTTTATTTGACCCTGTGAACTTTCACTGATGACCCTGTACTGTGGCTTTTGTGGAGCTCACAGTATGCATTCATCCCAAGATTCAGGATTTTATATCATGAAGAAAATGTACTGCGTGACATTTCTCTCACAGTATTTCAAAAATGCATATAAACATCACTCATTTGTATGAAATGTTGTAATATTAATGCATATTATGGTTTACTTTCATGCAAGAGATTATTTGGTCAAATTAATTTAAAGATTTAACAGCTTTATAGTGAACATATTGGGCGTTTTCAATGAGTCTTTTACTTTGAAGTCATAATCAGCATTATTTTGGTCTGTGCTGGATGAAGCATGCATACAATCTGTATGCAAAGTAAACAGTGGAATGTCATCGCATTTTTCTTTGGACATATTTTTTGCCTTGAACATCTTCAGTTGAAACCATGTGATGCTTCTGCTGTGAAGTCACAACCAGCCAATCAAAATGCACTCCATCCTGTATTGACTGGTTTCCACAGACAGCAGCCAATCAAAACGCACTCCGTCCTGTGCTGACTGGTTTCCACAGACAGCAGCCAATCAAAACGCACTCCGTCCTGTGCTGACTGGTTTCCACAGCAGCCAATCAAAACACACTCAGTCCTGTGTTGACTGGTTTCCACAGACAGCAGCCAATCAAAATGCACTCAGTCCTGTGCTGACTGGTTTCCACAGCAGCCAATCAAAACACACTCCGTCCTGTGCTGACTGGTTTCCACAGCAGCCAATCAAAACGCGCTCAGTCCTGTGTTGACTGGTTTTCACAGACAGCAGCCAATCAAAACGCACTCCGTCCTGTGCTGACTGGTTTCCACAGACAGCAGCCAATCAAAACGCACTCCGTCCTGTGCTGACTGGTTTCCACAGCAGCCAATCAAAACGCACTCCGTCCTGTGCTGACTGGTTTCCACAGACAGCAGCCAATCAAAACGCACTCCGTCCTGTGTGCTGACTGGTTTCCACAGACAGCAGCCACTCAAAACACACTCAGTCCTGTGTTGACTGGTTTCCACAGACAGCAGCCAATCAAAATGCACTCAGTCCTGTGCTGACTGGTTTCCACAGCAGCCAATCAAAACACACTCAGTCCTGTGCTGACTGGTTTCCATAGACAGCAGCCAATCAAAACGCGCTCAGTCCTGTGTTGACTGGTTTCCACAGCAGCCAATCAAAATGCGCTCAATCCTCTGTTGACTGGTTTCCACAGCAGCCAACTGGTTTCCACTGATTTCATTTCTCTGTGGAGGAGAGAGAGTCAGAGTGTTTTGTATCTGAGGTTCATGTCTCTCTGTGTGAGAGAGAGTCAGAGTGTTTTGTATCTGAGGTTCATGTCTCTGTGTGTGTGAGAGAGTCAGAGTGTTTTGTATCTGAGGTTCATGTCTCTGTGTGAGAGAGAGTCAGAGTGTTTTGTATCTGAGGTTCATGTCTCTCTGTGTGAGAGAGAGTCAGAGTGTTTTGTATCTGAGGTTCATGTCTCTCTGTGTGAGAGAGAGAGTCAGAGTGTTTTGTATCTGAGGTTCATGTCTCTGTGTGAGAGAGAGTCAGAGTGTTTTGTATCTGAGGTTCATGTCTCTGTGTGAGAGAGAGAGTCAGAGTGTTTTGTATCTGAGGTTCATGTCTCTGTGTGAGAGAGAGTCGGAGTGTTTTGTATCTGAGGTTCATGTCTCTGTGGAGGAGAGAGAGTCAGAGTGTTTTGTATCTGAGGTTCATGACTCTGTGTGAGAGAGAGTCAGAGTGTTTTGTATCTGAGGTTCATGACTCTGTGTGAGAGAGAGTCAGAGTGTTTTGTATCTGAGGTTCATGTCTCTGTGTGAGAGAGAGAGTCAGAGTGTTTTGTATCTGAGGTTCATGTCTCTGTGTGAGAGAGAGTCAGAGTGTTTTGTATCTGAGGTTCATGTCTCTGTGAGAGAGAGAGTCAGAGTGTTTTGTATCTGAGGTTCATGTCTCTGTGGAGGAGAGAGAGTCAGAGTGTTTTGTATCTGAGGTTCATGTCTCTGTGTGAGAGAGAGAGTCAGAGTGTTTTGTATCTCAGGTTCATGTCTCTGTGTGAGAGAGAGAGTCAGAGTGTTTTGTAGCTGAGGTTCATGTCTCTGTGTGAGAGAGAGTCAGAGTGTTTTGTAGCTGAGGTTCATGTCTCTGTGTGAGAGAGAGAGTCAGAGTGTTTTGTAGCTGAGGTTCATGTCTCTGTGTGAGAGAGAGTCAGAGTGTTTTGTAGCTGAGGTTCATGTCTCTGTGTGAGAGAGAGTCAGAGTGTTTTGTAGCTGAGGTTCATGTCTCTGTGGGGGAGAGAGAGTCAGAGTGTTTTGTATCTGAGGTTCATGTCTCTGTGTGAGAGAGAGTCAGAGTGTTTTGTAGCTGAGGTTCATGTCTCTGTGAGAGAGAGTCAGAGTGTTTTGTATCTGAGGTTCATGTCTCTGTGTGAGAGAGAGTCAGAGTGTTTTGTAGCTGAGGTTCATGTCTCTGTGTGAGAGAGAGTCAGAGTGTTTTGTAGCTGATGTTCATGTCTCTGTGGAGGAGAGAGAGTCAGAGTGTTTTGTATCTGAGGTTCATGTCTCTGTGTGAGAGAGAGTCAGAGTGTTTTGTATCTGAGGTTCATGTCTCTGTGTGAGAGAGAGTCAGAGTGTTTTGTAGCTGAGGTTCATGTGTCTGTGTGAGAGAGAGTCAGAGTGTTTTGTATCTGAGGTTCATGTCTCTGTGTGAGAGAGAGTCAGAGTGTTTTGTATCTGAGGTTCATGTCTCTGTGTGAGAGAGAGTCAGAGTGTTTTGTAGCTGAGGTTCATGTCTCTGTGTGAGAGAGAGAGTCAGAGTGTTTTGTATATGAGGTTCATGTCTCTGTGTGAGAGAGAGAGTCAGAGTGTTTTGTATCTGAGGTTCATGTCTCTGTGTGAGAGAGAGTCAGAGTGTTTTGTAGCTGAGGTTCATGTCTCTGTGTGAGAGAGAGTCAGAGTGTTTTGTAGCTGAGGTTCATGTCTCTGTGTGAGAGAGAGTCAGAGTGTTTTGTATCTGAGGTTCATGTCTCTGTGTGAGAGAGAGAGTCAGAGTGTTTTGTATCTGAGGTTCATGTCTCTGTGAGAGAGAGAGTCAGAGTGTTTTGTATCTGAGGTTCATGTCTCTGTGGAGGAGAGAGAGAGTCAGAGTGTTTTGTATCTGAGGTTCATGTCTCTGTGTGAGAGAGAGAGTCAGAGTGTTTTGTAGCTGAGGTTCATGTCTCTGTGTGAGAGAGAGAGTCAGAGTGTTTTGTATCTGAGGTTCATGTCTCTGTGGAGGAGAGAGAGAGTCAGAGTGTTTTGTATCTGAGGTTCATGTCTCTGTGTGAGAGAGAGAGTCAGAGTGTTTTGTAGCTGAGGTTCATGTCTCTGTGTGAGAGAGAGTCAGAGTGTTTTGTAGCTGAGGTTCATGTCTCTGTGTGAGAGAGAGTCAGAGTGTTTTGTAGCTGAGGTTCATGTCTCTGTGGAGGAGAGAGTCAGAGTGTTTTGTAGCTGAGGTTCATGTCTCTGTGTGAGAGAGAGTCAGAGTGTTTTGTAGCTGAGGTTCATGTCTCTGTGTGAGAGAGAGTCAGAGTGTTTTGTATCTGAGGTTCATGTCTCTGTGTGAGAGAGAGAGTCAGAGTGTTTTGTATCTGAGGTTCATGTCTCTGTGTGAGAGAGAGTCAGAGTGTTTTGTAGCTGAGGTTCATGTCTCTGTGTGAGAGAGAGAGTCAGAGTGTTTTGTATCTGAGGTTCATGTCTCTGTGGAGGAGAGAGAGTCAGAGTGTTTTGTATCTGAGGTTCATGTCTCTGTGAGAGAGAGAGTCAGAGTGTTTTGTAGCTGAGGTTCATGTCTCTGAAGGCGACAGCATGATATGCTTTGATCATCTCACAGCTTCAGCTCTGCTTTTGTTTGGTTTGTGTTTTCTTGTAGCCATGTGTGACTTTATGTGACTTTATGTGACTTTATGTGGGACATAGATTAAAATGTGCTTTGATGCAGAGAAGCAGTGAGTCACACAGTCGCTCAAAGTCGCTTTTGATAAGAAATCTGTGAGGAAATGCATGGTGCTCTCTGTTGCTGCGGTCCTTCCTATGTGTGTTTTACACAGAGCACAGGTCCAGTCTAGTCCTGCTCTAGAATTTATCTAATATAATAGCAAAGGCATCAAGGAGTGTGGCTGAAACACATCTGGCTGCTATTATAAGTATAGAATACTTATAATAATTTAATATAATATAATATAATATAATATAATATAATATAATATAATATAATATAATATAATATACTGTAAGTATACCATAGGTCAAAGTTACTTTCTAAGTTATCAACTGTTGTAGAATGAAATTTGTATCAATAATCATCATTCTTCTCCCGCATAAACAGCAGCATTTCCAGCCAATATGGAACGATGAGCAAATATTGAAATGAAGCCAGGGAGTCAGGAAGTTGTCTTAAATGAATGTATCTGCCATAATAACATATCACTTGTACAAGAGAAGTCTGTCTGATATCATTTAGTCCCATTTAAGGCTTTGTAAGAGTTGTGTATGACATGTTACCTTTCCAGCTTTCGCCACTCTGAACTGTATTTGGGAAGCCTCCCTCTGGTGTTGTGCTTGTCTATTTTAGCTTAGCCTGCCTCGTAGCTCGTAAGCTTTTCACTAAAGCTGCGTTCACACCAATCTATTAAAGTTTTTCGCTGGCATCGAGTTTACATACAAAGTCAATGCAAACGAGCAATTGAGCGTATATTCGCCCGGGAGAAAAATCGCTGGGCGTCTGAGCGACAGAGACAGAGCGATAGGGCGAAAATTCGCTCGTCGCCCGAGATGAAATATCCCAACTCGAGCAAAATTTCGCTGCCAACAGTCGCTTGCTGCTCAACGCTGATTGGCTGCCGTAACCCCGGAGTATTTATTCATTCTTGCATCGGGGGAAAACACAGTTGTGTTGTTTGCGTTTTCATCCTGTCTAACGTCAGAGCTGTGTGCTGCTTGTTTCTTGACAGTGAAGATCTCTCTTCTCAAGCTCGCTCCAGCCCGTCCACATCTATCAGCGGGCCGACACAGGTGCTGCCAATTGTGCACAAATAGTCTCTCTCTCTCTCCGAGCTCTGGGTATGAACACCTCGGCCCGAGGGCGGAGTGCACTCCCGGTTTGTGGAGCGATTTAAACACAGCGACGGAGCGATTCCAAAGGGTTGAATCGAGCGACAGGGAGAAAAATAAATATCTCGGTGTGAACACAGCTGAAGAGTCCGGACTCCGGACCAACTCTGCAGAGAAGAACTGGCACTTTATTTCGGTACAGCGGCGGACATAATCAATGCACATTCTGAACAGGGACATTCTAAACTCTTTTCCCGCTAACTATGCTAACTTTAACCTCTTAGCATCCTGCAACTCACTCTGGCTGCGGCTAAAAACACACTCACTTCCTAGTTCCTACTACTATGTGCAGGTTACCTACTAGGTCACATTGTTAGTGGTCGTTCACACAATTCAGCGTCCTTGTTAACAGGCGAGTCCGTTCACACCGGCCGCACGTCACGCCACGCTGAAGCCACGCTGCGCCATGCCAATGCCACGCCGAACCCATAGATTCAGCTTCTGTTCTATTCTCCAAGCGTGCTGCGCGCTGATCCTGAGCTGCCGGTAGTGTTAATTTCGTCGACGAAAACTATGACGAAAAATGTTAGTCGACTACCTTTTTCCCCAAGACTAAGACGACACTAAAATGTTCAGACTTTTAGTCGACTAAAACTTGACTAAACAAAAAGAGGATGGGGTTGACTAAATATGATAAAAACTAACAAGGACATTTGACACAGGACTAGTAAGACTACGACAAAATTTAAAAATAGATGACAAAATTAACACTAATTATAGACTGTTTCCCCCCCTCAATGCAGCAGTTCAGGTTCCTGTGCTGCAGCATCATAGATGTAGCTGACATGTAGCTGTCTTAAAAACATTGACAGTAGTTACAACAGAACCCACCCAGTCTTAGCTAAGGGTCTTATCTATGTGTGTATGAGGCATTGTGTTCCCAAAATGTACAGCTACTTGCTTGTCTACATTATATCCAGAGAAGTCTGAGTGCTTTCCACACAATTCCACACAATTACTAGTGCAAGCGCATCAGCAGATTCAACAGTTTTCGTTGACTAAAACTAGACTAAAATACTTATGGTTTTATTTGACTAAGCTGAGACTAAAATACTCAAACTTTTAGTCGACTAAAACTTGACTAAATAAAAACAGCATGAGGTTGACTAAATATGATACAGACTAACAAGGACATTTAACACATTCACTGCCAGCCGTTTTTTCAATACTGTAGGTAGGTTCTGCCAAGTTTTTTTTTTGAGGATTCTGGCTCATCTTTCAAGAGCCGAGGATTCTTTTCTGCTAAGATTTTGTGAACACAAATGATCTCAAAAGAACTAATAGAATGTGTGCTTTCTCTGTCTAAAAGAGTTAGTTTGTAGAGTTAGTAGTTATGTAGGCATTAGCAGTAGAATACAGCATGGTTTCAGCGTCTGAAAATTTATTCTGAGATAAATGGCTTTTTGTGAAATTCGATAGAACAGTCACTTTAACCATTTATTTTTGGCGTAAGACGTCAGACATCTAAACAATAGTTTTGAACAGTAATTTCCTCCATAGCAGCAGGAAACCCCCCTCTCCTTCAAACTCCTCCCTCCGTGGGTGTGTCTCTGGTGGCTTTGCAGCGTTTGTCACAAGCGAGGCTTTGCCTGTCTGTGCTGCCTGGCTGCTGGCGGCTGCTCTTTGGGCGAGTCTGCATGAGTCGTTTCGGTTGTGAGCTCAGCTGCAATGAAGCTGCGTGCGATTGTGGACTTTCTGCCGTGTTTCAAAGTGTGTTGCACGCATAATCTATTATGCAAATTTGCAATCCCCCACCGCCAGCTCCCAGCGCGATAATGCGCGAAAGCGTTTTCGCCAATCCATTTTACAGTATGAGAATGGTTTCCTCGCGCGTTCCCCTGCAGTTTTGGCTCGGCTTTTTCTAGTCTGGAGAGCACTGTCGCCACTTAGTGGGTCGGTGGAATGGGTTGTACACGTTCGGTGGCTCCAATATTTTTATAGGAGACGTGGGGGGCGTTGATCCACGTCCCACCGTCAAATTTTTTTTTTTTTTTTTTTTGACGAGTCAACTCGTCATTGGCAGTCAACCGTTGGATTTTTTTTGACGAGTCAACTCGTCATTGGCAGTGAACGTGTTAACACGTGACTAAGACTAAATAAAAAAATAGAAGACAAAATTAACACTAGCTGCCGGGCAGGCAGTCAATGCAATGTGTGAGGGGTGGGAGGGGCCGGAGCAGCAGCTCCGAGCCCAGCGCTGAGGAGAAGACACTGCTTCTGGTGTGACCGGTTAAGCATCAGATCAGCTAGACGAGCCTGCTTCAAGCTTCAGTTCTGCATGGCTTTGGCGTATGGTGTACTTGGCACTTGGCTTGATAGAGCTATTCAAGTCATTTGGTGAAAATTCCTGTATTTTTTTCATATCGCAATATATATTGCAGAAACCAAATATATTGCTAGGCCAGTTTTTCCCCCAATATCGGGCAGCCCTACCAGTGACACTGGATTGAACTTTGCCACGTTGTGTCTGAGTGCCCACGTCAGCATGTTTGCAGCTTGCAGTGACACAGAACTCATAGCTTTCCTCTTTCTGCCTGTTCTGTTCTTACCCACAGATGCAAGCTAGGGGATGAGGAGGTGGCTGCAATGGAAGCACAGATGGTTGGATAGTAGACAGAAGCAGAGAGAGAGAGAGAGAGAGAGAGAGAGAGAGAGAGAGGATAGTAGACAGAAGCAGAGAGAGAGAGAGAGAGAGAGAGAGAGAGAGAGAGAGAGGATAGTAGACAGAAGCAGAGAGAGAGAGAGAGGATAGTAGACAGAAGCAGAGAGAGAGAGAGAGAGGTGGGGGGGGAGAAGGAGGCGTTCAAGTCTCTGTTTGACTCACTGGTCCATCTGCCTTTTGTCTGCTCGCTTACACAAAAGGTCAAAGCTTCCTCGGCTGTTTGTGTCGTTTGGAGAGAATATTTTTAGCGAGCAGCTGTAGTCAACTGCTGTGAGGGCTGTGAGGGCTGTGTCTGTTGTGAGGGCTGTGTCTGTTGTGAGGGCTGTGGCGGCTGTTGTGGAAACTTTATACGAGGGATCAGCCGAGCAGCATTTTTGGTAAACAAACCGCGTCACTGGGTGGCAACGGCAATGGAACCCTATGGAGCCCAAGTGGCGCGAGGCTTGATTGTCTGACTCTAGCCAGCTAGCTCTGTTTACATTTTAAAAACTGTGACAGTTCACACAACTTTAACACGACATGCATATATTATACATCAAAGTCTTGAGCTACTTCTGCTCTCACTCAGAATGTCAAAATATAAGCAATGTCATGTATAGTTTTTGAGATATTAACGTTTGTTTGGCACAACTCATACTAGTTAACTGCCGCGGGTTCCACATTTCTGGGTGTCAAGTGACGTCACACTGATTCGTCCTATTGTCACATGCAACAGAGCTACAGTGAAAGTGAAAAGCTGTGGCCCACCAACTTTGCTGATCAAAACAATATACCGTAAATTTCGGACTATAAGCCGCGGCTTTTTCCCCGTTTTTTGGCCCTGCGGCTTATATAACGGTGCGGCTTATCTATGGATTTTTTCGGGAAAAAAAAAGAAAAAAAAAAAACGGAATTCTCTCTTCTTTAGCACTCTTTCTAACTATAAATCCACTTCTGTTTTAATTTCCTCTCTTGCCCTCTTTTCACCACACCGCGGACACTGTGTGCACTGTAAAAAAAAACACAGGTGGTGTTGTGTTATGTTGTTTTGTTGAAATGTTAATAAATGGGAGCTTCCTCAAACAGCCATCTCTTTCCCGACAATCCCCTCTGTGCATGAACCCTTACATATGGTAATTAAACATTAAAACACAATTAAAAAAACAAAAAACAAACAAAAAAAAACATTAAAACACCTGCGGCTTATAGTCCGGTGCGGCTTATATATGTAACAAACAGGCAATTTTGCTGCTGCGGCTTATACTCCGGTGCGGCTTATAGTGCGGAAATTACGGTATATTGATTCAATAAACACACAATACAAATTCAAGTACAAGTAGAAATACGGAGCATTCTGTGGAGATTTTGTGAGTTTTGGTTTGTGCAAAATATGCACGTCTAAAAAGTCCAGAAAGTGCTATGTGTTCATAATGTGCAAAAAGTCCAGAATGCGTCCATAGCGGCCCATATAGGACGAATCTGCGTGACGTCACTTGACACCCAGAAATGCGCAACCCCGCGGCAAGTTAATAGTATGAGTTGTGCCAAACAAATGTTAATATCTGTGTGTGTGTGTGTGTGTGTGTGTGTGTTGTGTGTGTGTGTGTGTGTGTGTGTGTGTGTGTTGTGTGTGTGTGTGTGTGTGTGTGTGTGTGTGTTGTGTGTGTGTGTGTGTGTGTGTGTGTGTGACAGGACTGATGGTTTTGATTCTGTGATTGTGTATTTGAAGTGTGACTCTCTCTGTGTGTGTGTATGTGTGTGTGTGTGTGTGTGTGTGTGTGTGTGTGTGTGTGTGTGTGTGTGTGTGTGTGTGTGTGTGTGTGTGTGTGTGTGTGACAGGACTGATGGTTTTGATTCTGTGGTTGTGTATTTGAAGTGTGACTCTGTGTGTGTGACAGGACTGATGGTTTAGATTCTGTGGTTGTGTATTTGAAGTGTGACTCTGTGTGTGTGTGTGTGTGTGTGTGTGTGTGTGTGTGTGTGTGTGTGTGTGTGTGAGCAGGATGTGAGCAGGTGTGTGAATTCACGGTCCTTGTTCGTAGTCTTAGGCTGGTTTCACACCGACAAGCTACGCCTTGCCTTGCCTCAACCCACGCCTACGCCGAGCTGGGCGTGAACCTGGCATACTCTTCGCGCACGCGCTGGAGGCGGGGCTCAGAGGAGGGCGCGCGCACTCTGCGCGGGCCAAAACAGAACATACTCAGTGCGCAGCTCCAGGCTCCAGGCAGTCTGAATGAAATTGAATGTAACGTTCCCAATTCTATGTATTAAATTATAAAAAACGACCCCTCCACATTTGGGAAGGCTAAGCCACACAACTAGTTCGTTATAATCGAACAGCATGCTTTGAAAGCGACTTTACGACGGTGAGGACTCAATCACAGCAGATATCCGCTGATAGCCTACCACAGAGATCTCAGGCACAGGCAGCAAAACCGACGCGCTGATAGAAAAATCTCCATGGACGCGCCGCGCTGCGCTCAGGCCTCGCCCCCCGACACGCCCCGTGCGATGTCGTCATAATCGCCGTGCGCCCTATGCGCTTGGCTGGGCGCGAAGAGTATGCCAGAAGCTTTACACGCTTTTGCGATCACACCGCACGCCTTTTGCACGCCGAACCTGGAGCCGAGTCACAAGCGCCTCTCCTCTCTCCTGACTGTATTTTTTCACGTGTTGTCCAGAATTGTCATGGGTAGCCTCTAGGTAAAATAAATCTGATATATTTAATGTTCTATTGATGCTGGATATAACCAGGTCTGACTATAGTCGGACATTTTAGAGAGGTGATCTTGCAAGAATATGTGCTGGCACAACAACATTGTCCATCTTGCTTCTTCGGTCGCTATTCTCTCTCATGAAGATTTGTTTGCCGACAGGGAGAAAGCCCCACGTGATAGCCACCCGTCAATCTCTCTCTCGCTCTCTCTCTCTGCTCAATACTGTTGTAGAAACTCCATTTTATTTTGAAATTCAGTTGACTTTGCCAGTTCCCACGGATATTGTCGCGTTTTTCTTTCATGGCTTGACAGAAAAGCCTGCCTGCACGCGCCTTGTCGGCGTGAAAATAGAACTCTCGCCTATTCGATAAAATCGGCAAGGCACAGGCAAGGCGTGGGTACACGCAGGGTTCACGCTCAGGCGGCCGGTGTACACAGCCTCGTTGACTAAAACGGACGCCTATTAAAAAGCGTGGGTAAAGGCAAGGCATAGGCAAGGCTTGGGTCGCCGGTGTGAAACCAGCCTTAAGCTTTGTGCCGATTTGCCATCCTTCAAATGAAGTGTGGCTCTTTCATATTATTCACTTCTATTTTTACCATCAGCAGCAGCACACAATCTGCCTTCACAACGTTTCAGCTGTTTTAT
>NC_139650.1:9515702-9528202 GCF_964638095.1 Poromitra crassiceps
TGCGACTGGGTTCCAGGAGAACCAGGCGGACGGCTGCTTCCATGTGGACCGGTGCGGACATGCCGAGGCAAGAGTGCTGCCTGCCGGCTTGGAGTGTCGACTAGCCACGGTAAAGAGCCGCGCTAAATACACCATTGCCGGAATGCGAGTTTAACGAACCAGTTACATGTCCTTTGCATTCTACATCAAATGAAGACAAGACAGTTTGTTTTATTTTGTATGTTACATACTTATTGGCCAAGTTATTACTTAGTTTATGGGCTCAAAATTCTGCCAGGTTACCGGCACTAGGCGGCCATTTGCCTGCAGAATTTTCTCCTCGAAATGAAGATTGATTGACAGCTGCCATGTTGTGATATGCTTTGTTGAAATGGGATATACATTTGATAGTACTAGCTGACATCAGCAAACTGTAGATTACAGTTATGAATGAAATCCTGAAAAATGAACTTTTGATGTGAAAAAGTGTGGAAAAACTAAAGAAATTTGATTTTTTTAAATAGGTGCACTGAATACCCAGGTATGTGAATGTTCAGCTCGTCTTTAAAGCTGATACAACTTTATAATCTAAGTTCATAGTATGTATTGTTGCTTTAACTGCGATCTATGCAGCAGTGCAGATAGCCTACAACCTTTTGAACGGGCAAATCCTCTTTTTCAAATCTCTAGTGTTGTCTTTCGTAACATTTCATCATTTTGACATGTGGTAGCAAGCACAGGTAGAACTGATTGAAAATGATCAGGGGAAAAAATCAATAAAATGACATCTGAGTTTAGCATTACCCCAGTGGACAAGCTCTGCCCCTTTCCCAGGAAGATGATGGGGAAGTCTTTGTTTAAGCTGTAATTCCACAAGCATGTGCTTGTAGTGTACAACTCTCCCCTGATCAGCAGAGGGAACTGGCCAAGTACAATTGTGGGGAAAACATGTGAAAAACGTGATCAAAAGTAAAGGGTTTAGGCAGGTTTCATTGCAGGTTATCAAAAAAGGGGGACAAAGAGGAGGAACCTCAATCATATCAGAGGTGGGTCAAAGTTAGGGATGGGGCCGATCCGATCCAATATCGGTATCGCGGGTGCCGATATTGGCACTAATTCACGGATCGGATCGGAATCCGATTTTTTTTTTTTTTTTTTGCAATTCCAGCGCTGGCCGTAATTTGCCCATGTATAATAGTATCCTTCTTTGCCTTGTATATTTTCTTAATTTTGTCTGCTTTTTGCAAGGTATATTTAAACAAAAAATCTTTAATTGGCCAAATCGTTGCCTATACTGTATATTCAAGAAAAATATTGGTATCGGCATAATATCGGTATCGGCAGATATCCAAATTCAGGTATCGGAATCGGATCGGAAGTGAAAAAATGTGGATCGGTGCATCCCTATAGTCAAAGTGACTGAAATATCAATATGTAACCCCGATATGTTTTATAATAAAGAATACGTAAGATACATCAAAATAGCTTCTTTTTGGAAGGACAGTGCAGACATGAGTGCTTCTCTGTGTGTGTTGCATATGACTTGGTGTTCTGTGTTAATGTTGCTGGATGGTTTGTGGTCCTCTCTCCTGCTGACTCACTCACACCTCACCTCTTTATTTACCGTCACATCGGCGCTTTTTAGGTCAGCATGAAGCTGGGCCAAAACACAAAGCAAGGAGGAGGAGTTGCATAATACTGCAGAGACAGAAGGCAGGGAGAGGAATCTGAGGAGAGAGCTACTGGGATACCAGCTGCATGTTTTAGAGATGGAGAGAGAGCAGGAGGGAGGGAGGAAGGCAGGACAAGTCAGGGAGAGAGAGAGAGAGAGAGAGGGGGGGGGGGAGACAGGACAAGTCAGGGAGAGAGAGAGAGAGAGAGAGAGAGAGAAGCAGGAGGGAGGGAGGAAGGCAGGACAAGTCAGGAAGAGAGAGAGAGAGAGAGAGAGGGGGGGGGGAGACAGAACAAGTCAGGGAGAGAGAGAGAGAGAGAGAGAGAGGGAGGAAGACAGAACAAGTCAGGGAGAGAGAGAGAGAGAGAGAGGGAGGAAGACATAACAAGTCAGGGAGAGAGAGAGAGAGAGAGAGATAGGAAGACAGAACAAGTCAGGGAGAGAGAGAGAGAGAGAGAGAGAGAGAAGCAGGAGGGAGGAAGCCAGAACAAGTCAGGGGGAGAGAGAGAGAGAGAGAGAGAGAGAGGAAGACAGAACAAGTCAGGGAGAGAGAGAGAGAGAGAGAGAGAGAGAGAGAGAGAGATAGGAAGACAGAACAAGGCTTATTTTAAGGATACTCTTTCAGTGGTCTTCAACAGGGGGTCCGGGACCCCCAGTGCGTCCGCAGAGGTATTGCAGGGGGTACGCCAATTTTTGTCAAAGTAGTTTGTGAACATTTTAAAAATGTATTTTAGACAACAAATAATATTGCGTAAAGTCAAAGCATTAATAGGCAATAATAAGCTCTTTTGACAAAAAATGATTTACAAAGCGAATCTGAAGAAGCAATATGTGAAACACGTTCGCTCCTTCTTGCCTTTGTAATGTAATCTATTCATAAAAAGAAGTGTCAATCATCAGCTGATATCCTGCAGTGTGCTGGATTATAAATGTTATTAGAGGACACGCTTAAAATGCAACACAAGTTTATTGTATTTTATAATGGTAGGGGGTCCCTGCTCTGCTCCTCTGCATCTCTATCAACCAAGGGCTCCTTGTGCTGAAAAAGGTTGAAGAAGACCCCTGCCCTTCTGCAACCAACTGCATCACCCTTTATATCGTACATCATTAACATTATGATAGGGGTGCACCGATCACGTTTTTTGCCACCGATTGCCGATCGATCGCCTATGGGAAATATCTGCCCAACCGATCACCGATTACCGATCACCGATATATAAACTCCTCAAAAAAAGTTTGGAAACGTTATTTCGGTCGATTATTTCTCCCCTTTAATAATACCAATTGGCATCGTATTTTATATCGTTGGAAAGCCTCATTAGTGATAGGGCTTTTTTTTTATAAAATTTTTTTTAAAATAATAATAATATAAAAAAATATCGGCAATCAGCCGAAATATCGGCAATCAGCCGATCGCATATTTGAGGTCAAAATCGGCCGATACACATTGCTTACAGATTGCTTGCCGATCGATCGGTGCACCCCTAATTATGATGTATTTATTGAAGTATGTACATTATGATGTATTTATTGCTAAGAACTGCTGTGTAGTATGCCCTGATGTGATGAACTTACATGCCAGTGGAAGTGCAATCCACTTAGCATTTTATCACTGCCATTGCCACTCGTCACTCGTCAGATTGTGTCTTAGCTCATTGCGCTGTATATTATATATTATATATTGCGTATTATATTATATTGTTGTTGCCTTGTCTTTTATGGCAGTATTTCAGTGCCAAAGACACATTTCCATTTCATGTCAATTTAATGGACAATAAAGTAGTCTGAGTCTGAGACTGAGAGAGAGCAAGACATGTAAATGACTAGTGAAGTGGAGTGGAAGGGGAGGGAGAAGAGACATTCGGGGGATGCTATAAGTCAGGGATGGGCAACTTTGATGATAGAGAGGGCCAGACAAAAAATGTCCTCGCTACCAGAGGGCCAGATTGTGACCGTGCACTTCCACCAGTAGCCTACTGTAACACCATCACTCCCAATTATATTAGCTACTAATTTGAAGAAAAGGACTGGTAGTAATCAAAGTTTATTATACCAACATTTATATTTTTCATATTCAAATTTAGTAATTCTTCCATTCAGATGACACCAGAAACTTTGTTCTAGCTTCTTCTTCTTTTTAGCAATTTGATGGGGTACATCATCACCCAAATATGTCAGATTAGTAATGTTGCATGTGCAATGTGCATCCTGGATATAGTTTGTTACAATAGCGTTAGCTCAAATGCTAACGTTAAACAGTATGTGGATGGACAATGCTAACGCCATTAGTGCCATGTTCTGTAAATACAGTAAGTAAAGTACAGTAAAATAAAAACACAGACTTTGGTGGTCTAACCTAACCAAAAATGTCTGCCTTGTAAAAAAAAAAAAAAAAAAAAAACGGGTCGCCTGTTATAAGCTATAAGTTGGTCAGCAGGCTGGAAAGGAGTGCAGGTTTCCAACATGGCCAGAGAGAGAGAGAGACACACACACACAGAGAGAGAGAGAGAGACACACAGAGAGAGAGAGAGAGAGAGAGAGAGAGAGAGAGAGAGAGAGAGAGACACACACACACACACACACACACACACACACACACACACACACACACACACAGAGAGAGAGGGGGAGAGAGACACACACACACACACACAGAGAGAGAGAGAGAGAGAGAGAGAGGGAGAGCTGTGTAATATTTAAAGACATGGCCTATATAGCGGTACACTCCCTCACACTGATATATTTATGCCCTCCTGTCCGTTTGATGTGAATCATCTCTTCTGAACCAAACCTCTTCGGATTCAACCAAATCACATCATGTCATCCTACAGAAACTTCTCTTCTGGACTTTCTTTGTACATATAAAGGTCTAAAGGTGTTTGCATCCATTTTTTCACCCTTAAAGCTCCAGATTTGCACACCAAGGTAAGACAACTGCGCTTAATTCAAACCTCTTTTAAAACCTTCAATAATGTTAGAATAGCCAGACAGTCAGTCGGCTAGGTTCAACCAAGCCTGAAGTTGACCTTGTCGACCTTGTTGCAGGCCACATTTGAGCCTTTGTCGCAGCTCAAAAACGGGGCATCCATAGAAAGGTTTGGTCTCATTTTGAACCAGAGCATCTGCAGATGAATTCCGTAGCTGATATTGCGTTGAGTGAAGAGTCGGCTGCAGTCAGGACTCAGGAGTGTCACTGGTCATTGTCAAAACGGTCAATAAAGTAGGTTCTTCAAAATGTGTGAATCACCGCGACCACGAGAGTCATTGCATACAGGCATAAATGTGCACCAAAAAAGTATTAGGCTGATTGGTCCAGTAGTATTCAGACATTAGCTGCGGATGGACAGACAGACCGAAATTGAAATTCTAGTATTGTGACAACCATGACGCCTCGTGGTGGTGCGTATCAATGAACGAGGGTAAAGTGAGTGAGCGGGTGAGTGAGTTCATGAGTGAGTGAACTCTGAGTGAGTTCTTGTCAATTCTGATAATAATCGCATAATACCTGCTTTTCGCCTTTTTAGGGGTATTTCTTTTCTCAGTGACACATATATCGTGATGTATCGTAGATGAAATTTCTTCCAATATATCCATTATCGCAGAATCGCTGTATCGTGATAATATCGTTATATCGAGGGCCAAGTATCGTGACGGTATTGTATCACGAGTTACTCCCACCCCTAGTCTCTGCACTAGCACCTCCTCTGGTCAGTCGGGGCACCTGTTCAGGTTGAGGGGAACTGGGGGGAATAACGTGATCTACTACGTGATCGCACTACGTCCTGCAGGTGAAACTCCTCGCTGTCACGTGAACAGAAGCGACTGGCGACTTGTATCGGAGGAAGCATGTGCTAGTCTACAACTCTCCCCACCCAGATCGGTAGAGAGGGGGTCAGCAATGGGAATTTCCCTAATTACAATTGGGGAGAAAACAAAATACAAAAAACAACATGATAGGACATTATTTTTCCAGCGCAGCCAGTAGCAGGTTGCAGATGTAGATGTGTCCATCCACATCACATGAGAGAGGTGGAGCATAGAAGTGAAATCCTCATTAAGATATTAGTAACAGATGTGTAGTATAAGCACCTTGTATGACTGAAACACCCCACGACCCCAGTCAACATCACTGATGACGCGTCCCAGCACATGCTGTAGCATGTATTCTGAACCTACAATCCTGGCTCCCCCTGGCCAGTGACACTTAGGAATAGACTAGGTGACAACCAAGTATAGTTTGGTGACAAGCTGGAGAGACAGTTGACGGTCGGAGAGACGGCATCCGGTACAGGATGGGTTTTAGCACCCCAGCTCGTGAGGGAGAAATCCACAAACGCCTCCTGAAAATCTGCGTAAACATCGGCGCGGCCTGGGGTCCTTCAGGCTAGAGCGAGGTGCTCGGCGCAGGCGAATGACGTGCAGCGCACAGGCCTCCTTGAGGCATCCTCCCTGCCCATGGTACGGCATGGTAGGATTGCCTTTTTCCGCGGGAGGTTCTGGTGAGACGAAGGAGGTGCCCGGCCTGGAATCACCCCACAGGGCCTTAGACCCTCCATGCACCGAAGGTCTCTCAATACTGCGGTGTAGCACTAAACTCTATTGCAGCGGATTGGGCGTGATCAACCCTTCCGCGGGCAACGTTGCAGACAGAGTAGGAAGGCTGATCCGTGAGCGGCTGCTTCTGGGACGCGGGTCGGGGTCGTAATCGGCCTCGGCTGGGTCTACTGGGCGAGGGTGTATGATGTTGACAGACCCGAAACACCCCACGACCCCAGTCAACATCACTGATGACGCGTCCCAGCGCATGCTGAAGCATGTATTCTGAACCACTGAGAAAACACATTACGTTTCATTATCACACAGGAGCAAAAGCATTTCCCAGCAGAGTTGTAGAGTGTATGACTCCACCTGCCTGTGACTGGCTCAGATCAGACTGCTATCTCTCGCACCACAATGCTGCTGTTCATGTTTCTTGTGATTTTCTCCTCTGAGCACCAATGGGTCGCTCTTTTCAGAGGATATCAAACGTCTTTTCTCCTCACTCGTCCTCGTCTCCTTCTCTACATTAGACCTGCACTGAATTCATCCATGAATGTGCTGTGATGATTTAAATGCTGTTTTTGTGTTATAATGCGATAGTGAAAATGACCATCTGCTGTTGGCTGGACTTTGGTGCCAGGTGTTGTCACATTCTATAGACAACCACAGGTGGTCACCTGTCACCAAAGACCAGCCAATAGCAGATGGCCATTTAAGAATAATGCTGTTTTACCTTTAGATGTCAGGCTTTGGGTTTGGGGGTGTAGTAGTCTCGCTGGCCAGCCTCCTCTCCCTTCCGTCCGAGGAGTCTGGCGCCGCAGGTCTCCATAGTGGGATTGCGATGGGCGGCGCTTAGCGGCAGTGCCCTTGGAAAATAGTTTCCAACAATCCAATTTGCCATTTTCAGCGTGTAGCAACGAGCTAGCGTGTAGGAGGGAGCGGAAGCCGCTCTGATTGACATGTTCGGAGCCAATGACAAAGCTTGTAATAAGCCGGGGGCGGACATCCGGCTGCCACCGAAACAGTCGCTCCAATGGGAGAGCAGCTGTAGAGCAGGGGAGGGTTTATCCCTGTTGCCTGTTTCCACCGCGCCAGACTCCTCGGACGGAAGGGAGAGGAGGCTGGCCAGCGAGACTAGGGGTTTAGTAGTCTCTCAAACTAGACTGTCTCTTCTACATTCTGTTAATGCACCAGAGACAATATGTACTTCCTGAGCCTGGTCAAAGGAAGTTGTGGGGGGGACGGGGGGGGGGGGGGCGCTTAAGACCGCAGGAAGTTCAAACCGATACAGGTGATTGGAGAATAGGCGGCGGGACATCTGCTCGTATTTCTCCAATTACCTGCCTCCATATCCGCTCATTATTTCCCCTGAGTTTCCCTTTGGCCAAGTTTACCCAGCTTGAAGTACAGACGGGAAGGCGGAAGCATTCGAAATTTCCCGGAGCCAACATGGCCGTTTGAAGAGACGAGGGCTTTAGTGACTCTTTAATGGACTCTTTGAAGTGCACTAAATGTACAGGACTTGCTGTTGAGACTGGAGCTGGGAGCCTAAAGCTGTGGAGTCATGATAACACAGCAAGCAGTGACACGTGGCACCAAGACCTGACACTTCCAGTGCAGAACCACAGAGACAGACAGCAAATAGAAAGAGGACTTTGCGTTTTTTTTTACAGTAGAAAATGAGAATATGAATCCACTCATGGCAGCTGGCTGATAATTCTTTTTACTGATAATCATGTTGTTGTCGTTTCCCTCCGATCCTCAGGTGCGGGTACATTAGTGCGTTAATACGCATACGCGCGCACTGAATGTGATGAAATGTGCAAAACAATGACGTTTTTAGGTGTAACATAGCTCCAAAGTCAGTGACGTTTTTGACAAAGGTAAACACACATGTGTTTTGGTTGCCTAAACATAACCAACGTTTAACCAATGTGACGTTTTCAAATGAAGCGTCACGAGGCGTAGGGTATGCAGGCTTCGCTGATTGGCTCATGATGTGTTGGTAGTTATTGGAAATCGACTTATTCTGTCGTTTGGGTATGAGGACGTGTCTCATCATTTCTCTTTTTGGGTATTGGTTCAAATTTCAAGAATCGATTCGATTCCGATTCACAAGGTTCCGAATTGATTAATCCCGATTCGATTCGATTTCGATTCCATTAATTTCAATATCGATTTGGTTAGTGATACTAAAACATGTTTTTTTTGATCTGTAACCTGAATTACATGACTGTCCAGTTATGTAACACAGGGGTTCCCAACCTTTTTTGCGCCAAGGACCGGTAGATACATAGGAAAAAAAGTTGCGGACCCGTTGTCAATTTTAATGGTTTTAGTTACACATATATTTACTCACCTGATGACAAAGGGTAAATAACAGCCTTTTCATCTGTCAATAAAGACACTTTCACAATTATGCAGTGATTTGATTTCAGCCTATATAATTTCTAAAAGTAGATATTAATGATCAAACATTTCCATTTATTATTTACAGTATTTATGTTTTTGTTTCAACTACAAATATAAATAAACGTCAACTTGAAACTAAGTTTCAACTACCATACACAGCCTATAATATTATAGCCTATGTTTACAAAAGATTTTTTTTTTTTTTTTTTGATAAAAAAAAACTCTGGACATATGAATCGATATCAAAGGATTAAAATAAAAATCGATTCAAAATCGGAGAATCGATTTTTTTAACCCAGCCCTATTCATTTCTCTTGTCAGCTCTGTGTTGCTGACTCTTTTCCCTTCTCCTCTCTCTCTTTCCCCTCCCTCTTTCCATGCTCTCCTGTCAGCACCTTTCCTACTCAGGCATCTGCATGTTGGAATGGAGTGTTTTGTGTGTGTGTGTGTGTGTGTGTGTGTGTGTGTGTGTGTGTGGTTGTGGTGTGTGTGCGCACGTATGTGTGTATGTGCACACTCGTGTGCGTGTGTGAACAACAGACATAATTGCAAAAGCAGGTTTGCATTGACAGGCAAGTGAAGACAATAGTGTGTGGTCTGTGTGTGTGTGTGTGTGTGTGTGTGTGTGTGTGTGTGTGTGTGTGTGTGTGTCTGTGTGTGTGTGTGTGTGTGTGTGCTACTTGTGTGTAGAGGCCTACATCATCTATATCCTGGCAGCTATTGATCTGTGTCCTCCAGCACTTGGCCAGGGACCCTTGGTGTGTGTGTGTGTGTGTGTGTGTGTGTGTGTGTGTGTGTGTGTGTGTGTGTGTGTGTGTAATATGACACCACAGACATGAGGTCATGCTATGAGCCCATCAATCCCACCGGGGTCCTCTTCAACAGGGCGTTACATTACACAGAGCTGTGGTCCGGCCGGACGGCCTGCTCTGTTACATTACACAGAGCTGTGGTCCGGCCGGACGCCCTGCTCTGTTACATTACACAGAGCTGTGGTCCGGCCGGACGGCCTGCTCTGTTACATTACACAGAGCTGTGGTCCGGCCGGACGGCCTGCTCTGTTACATTACACAGAGCTGTGGTCCGGCCGGACGGCCTGCTCTGTTACATTACACAGAGCTGTGGTCCGGCCGGACGGCCTGCTCTGTTACATTACACAGAGCTGTGGTCCGGCCGGACGGCCTGCTCTGTTACATTACACAGAGCTGTGGTCCGGCCGGACGGCCTGCTCTGTTACATTACACAGAGCTGTGGTCCGGCCGGACGGCCTGCTCTGTTACATTACACAGAGCTGTGGTCCGGCCGGACGGCCTGCTCTGTTACATTACACAGAGCTGTGGTCCGGCCGGACGGCCTGTTCTGTTACATTACACAGAGCCATCTCTGCCTGTGGTCCAGCCGGACGCCCTGCTCTGTTACATTACACAGAGCTGTGGTCCGGCCGGACGGCCTGCTCTGTTACATTACACAGAGCTGTGGTCCGGCCGGACGGCCTGCTCTGTTACATTACACAGAGCTGTGGTCCGGCCGGACGGCCTGCTCTGTTACATTACACAGAGCTGTGGTCCGGCCGGACGGCCTGCTCTGTTACATTACACAGAGCTGTGGTCCGGCCGGACGGCCTGCTCTGTTACATTACACAGAGCTGTGGTCCGGCCGGACGGCCTGCTCTGTTACATTACACAGAGCTGTGGTCCGGCCGGACGCCCTGCTCTGTTACATTACACAGAGCTGTGGTCCGGCCGGACGGCCTGCTCTGTTACATTACACAGAGCTGTGGTCCGGCCGGACGGCCTGCTCTGTTACATTACACAGAGCTGTGGTCCGGCTGGACGCCCTGCTCTGTTACATTACACAGAGCTGTGGTCCAGCCGGACGCCCTGCTCTGTTACATTACACAGAGCTGTGGTCCAGCCGGACGCCCTGCTCTGTTACATTACACAGAGCTGTGGTCCGGCCGGACGGCCTGCTCTGTTACATTACACAGAGCCAGCTCTGCCTGTGGTCCAGCTGGACGCCCTGCTCTGTTACATTACACAGAGCTGTGGTCCAGCTGGACGCCCTGCTCTGTTGCAAGCGTCCACCATTGAGATGCTGCTGGGCGTGCGGCTGTCTTAGTATGTCACCGTTGACGCGCCAAAACCAGCTCCAATGTTGTCGATTTGCACATGTTCATACTGAAGGAGGACATGTTTCTTGGTGGGTTGAGAAAATTCTCCCACTTACAGAAAACCTTTTCAAAAGCCAGTTCAAACTATGCTATTGTCATCTAGCACGCTAGAAAGAAGGCCGCTATTCTTAGCTCCTTAAAAGTGGGCATTTTGTAGATGTGAGGCTTCTACCTGACAGCGACACTCTGTCGGCGGACGCTTTTATCCAGAGTGCCTGCAGCAACGTGACGGCACATGTGAAGCGTGGACCGCTCCGGTGGGAACAGAACCACCGAGCACGGCGCCGTTAGTGACTGTTCTATTATTCACTACAACACCCGTGCAAGCCTCCAGTCCGGCAAGTCTTCAGTCCTGCAAGGCTCCAGACGCACATACAGTAGTGGCCACTGTAAAAAAACAAAGCAAGTTATTTTCGCGGGGGTCAGTGAAATAGCAGGGCGCGAGGCACATTTGTGGGCCAATCAGAGGGCATTCCCCGACAATTCACATGAACGCGCATTGCTACGACCAGCGTAGTTAAGACCAGACGTAAGCCGTGTTGGTGCAACAGGCGTAAATCCACTCTAAAGACTGGTCTTAACAAAGACCGTCGTAGGAGTTACGACCAGGCATAGTTAAGACCAGTTGGTGCAACCGGCCCCAGTCCTGCAAGTCTCCAGTCCTGCAAGCCTCCAGTCCTGCAAGTCTCCAGTCCTGCAAGGCTCCAGTCCTGCAAGTCTCCAGTCCTGCAAGTCTCCAGTCCTGCAAGCCTCCAGTCCTGCAAGTCTCCAGTCCTGCAAGCCTCCAGTCCTACAAGTCTCCAGTCCTGCAAGCCTCCAGTCCTGCAAGCCTCCAGTCCTGCAAACCTCCAGTCCTGCAAGCCTCCAGTCCTGCAAGTCTCCAGTCCTGCAAGCCTCCAGTCCTACAAGTCTCCAGTCCTGCAAGCCTCCAGTCCTGCAAGCCTCCAGTCCTGCAAGCCTTCAGTCCTGCAAGTCTCCAGTCCTGCAAGCCTTCAGTCCTGCAAGTCTCCAGTCCTGCAAGCCTTCAGTCCTGCAAGTCTCCAGTCCTGCAAGCCTTCAGTCCTGCAAGCCTTCAGTCCTGCAAGTCTCCAGTCCTGCAAGCCTTCAGTCCTGCAAGTCTCCAGTCCTGCAAGCCTTCAGTCCTGCAAGCCTTCAGTCCTGCAAGTCTCCAGTCCTGCAAGCCTTCAGTCCTGCACGTCTTCAGTCCTGCAAGTCTCCAGTCCTGCAAGTCTTCAGTCCTGCACGTCTTCAGTCCTGCAAGTCTTCAGTCCTGCAAGTCTTCAGTCCTGCACGTCTTCAGTCCTGCAAGTCTCCAGTCCTGCAAGTCTTCAGTCCTGCAAGCCTTCAGTCCTGCACGTCTTCAGTCCTGCAAGTCTCCAGTCCTGCAAGTCTCCAGTCCTGCAAGTCTTCAGTCCTGCACGTCTTCAGTCCTGCAAGTCTTCAGTCCTGCAAGTCTCCAGTCCTGCAAGTCTCCAGTCCTGCAAGGCTCCAGTCCTGCAAGTCTCCAGTCCTGCAAGCCTCCAGTCCTGCAAGTCTCCAGTCCTGCAAGCCTCCAGTCCTGCAAGCCTCCAGTCCTGCAAGCCTCCAGTCCTGCAAGCCTCCAGTCCTGCAAGCCTCCAGTCCTGCAAGCCTCCAGTCCGCCTTTTAGCCCGTCACACAATGTGAGAACAAGCTCACTGCTTATTTTGCTGCTGTAGTCTCAGTTTATGGAACTGCTTCCAATTCAAT
>NC_139650.1:9533202-9543202 GCF_964638095.1 Poromitra crassiceps
TACCAGCTTGGTACATTCCTCTCTGTGATGGGGACTTGTCAGTACACCGCGGGGGAAAAATGTCAGCGACCATCACAGATTTACCTTTTGTTCATCACTTACAACACATACAGTAGGCTAGCTTCACTGTCCTTTACTTTTATAGCATGGTGGCCAAGCCATCTCCAACATGGTCTGCCTGCCTGTCTGCCTGTCTGTCTGTCTGTCTGTCTGTCTGTCTGCCTGTCTGCCTGCCTGTCTGCCTGTCTGTCTGTCTGTCTGTCTGTCTGTCTGTCTGCCTGTCTGTCTGTCTGCCTGTCTGTCTGTCTGTCTGTCTGTCTGTCTGTCTGTCTGTCTGCCTGTCTGCCTGTCTGTCTGCCTGCCTGTCTGTCTGTCTGTCTGTCTGCCTGCCTGCCTGTCTGTCTGTCTGCCTGTCTGTCTGCCTGTCTGTCTGTCTGTCTGTCTGTCTGTCTGTCTGTCTGTCTGCCTGCCTGTCTGTCTGTCTGTCTGTCTGTCTGTCTGCCTGTCTGTCTGTCTGTCTGTCTGTCTGCCTGTCTGTCTGTCTGCCTGTCTGTCTGCCTGTCTGCCTGTCTGTCTGTCTGTCTGCCTGCCTGCCTGTCTGTCTGTCTGTCTGTCTGTCTGCCTGTCTGTCTGTCTGCCTGTCTGTCTGCCTGTCTGCCTGTCTGTCTGTCTGTCTGTCTGTCTGTCTGCCTGTCTGTCTGTCTGCCTGCCTGTCTGCCTGCCTGCCTGTCTGTCTGCCTGTCTGTCTGTCTGTCTGCCTGTCTGTCTGCCTGTCTGTCTGTCTGCCTGTCTGCCTGTCTGTCTGTCTGCCTGTCTGTCTGCCTGTCTGTCTGTCTGCCTGTCTGTCTGTCTGTCTGTCTGTCTGTCTGTCTGCCTGTCTGTCTGTCTGCCTGTCTGTCTGCCTGTCTGCCTGTCTGTCTGTCTGCCTGTCTGCCTGCCTGTCTGTCTGTCTGTCTGCCTGTCTGTCTGTCTGTCTGCCTGTCTGTCTGCCTGTCTGTCTGTCTGTCTGCCTGTCTGCCTGTCTGTCTGCCTGTCTGTCTGTCTGTCTGCCTGCCTGTCTGCCTGTCTGTCTGTCTGTCTGTCTGTCTGCCTGTCTGTCTGTCTGTCTGTCTGTCTGTCTGTCTGTCTGCCTGCCTGCCTGCCTCCCTGCCTGTCTGCCTCTCTGTCTGTCTGTCTGCCTGCCTGTCTGTCTGTCTGTCTGTCTGTCTGTCTGCCTGTCTGTCTGTCCCCACAAAAGTAGACCAATCACAGCTCACGCTGCTACGTGCATGACATCATGAAACAGAAACTTAACAGGATTCAATCAGTCCACCACTGTTTCCTGGTTATAGCGATATATACACGCATTTCCCCCCCACCACCTAACTTCAGAGAACATCAAGTCTCTCCTGTAGTGGAGTTATTATGATATTATGATGCTCTTATAATGATGGCCCACTGGCAGAGCAGATGCAGACATAAATATAGAC
This sequence comes from Poromitra crassiceps, assembly GCF_964638095.1. NCBI lineage: Eukaryota > Metazoa > Chordata > Actinopteri > Beryciformes > Melamphaidae > Poromitra > Poromitra crassiceps. Next base: position 9,534,672 of record NC_139650.1, read on the forward strand.
ATAAAGACATATCGCACGCTCCTTAATAGCATCCCTCGCTGCCTCGCACTCTGTGCTCGTTGGTTTGCCCTGGCTTGGCGGGCTCGCAGACGCAGCTCGCACGCTACACGCTACATGCTACACGCTACACGCACGTGCTCACACATGCTGCTTGGCCTCGCCCACTCGAGTTGAGCAATTGTGCGCCGCACTGCCGGCCACCTTATACTTGTGAGATGCTTTTCAGAATGTAACAAAATTCACTGGACAAAATAAGAAAACTTCAACTTAGGTTATGTAATACGTGCCATATTTGTTTAATAAAAAAAAAATATATATATATATTTTTAAAACATTTTCTTTCAAACAAAACTGTAAGATTGATCAGCAGGCTTAGACGATGCTCTGCCTGGGTTAGGATGCTCTGCCTGGGTTAGGGTTTGCGTCATTTAACCATCAATTGATCATCAATTGATCAGCAGAAATGTTTGTTTTGGGCGGATGCCGATATTTAATTTGAAAGCCTTTATCGTCCGATACCAATGATGTGCAGATATCGTGGTGAGATCAGGCAGGAGGACAGATATCATGGTGCTGGTGCATCCCTGAGGTCAGGCAGGAGGACAGACGCCAGTGATGCCTCTGAGAAAGCTCATGCTCTGCTGGTGGACACAGTGCAATACTGCTTGGTTTGATCAAGTAAAAAACATTTTTATCAGCATCTTGCGAAATATCTATGGAAAAAAAGATTGAGGATGAAATCACTTGGCGCGGATGCCAAACCCGGAAGAGGGTGTGACTTTGGCACACTCTATAGCAATTCTCCCCCGTCACTTTTCATTGTGAACAAGCTGAAAGATGAGAAGGTCCCCTCCTTCACCTCCTTCACCCTGTAATAGAAAGTTCTAAAGAAAAGGGATGAAGAACATTTTCAGGGAGATGTTCATCATTCAGGACCAGCCGTCGAGCGTGGATGGATGAGTAAGCTGAAAGTGCTTCTTGGGACTTGAATCATCACTGAAGCTGCTGTAGGCATGTTTGGGGAGCGACATTAGGATTCAATTAAAATTCCAAAACACACACACAGACACACACACACACAAACACACACACACACACACACACACACACACACACACACACACACACACACACACACACAGAGAACTCTCCTCTGCCTGCCTCCCCCGCTCGCTGTGAACTGATGTGATGATTTATTGGTCTATAGGCATGAAAATGCACTTGAAGAGGTCAGCGTAAAGAGAAAGCAGCAGTACAAGGTGCACATTGTGCAGCGTGTGGAATATAAAGCTTAATTAATCAACCAGGCAAGATAAGGATGACTTTCCCAAAAGCCCATTTTCATCCATATTTCTTTCTCACATTTTCTCCCCAATAGAGAGCCGCAGGGATGACGTATTTTTGTTAGTCGAAACGCGGAAGTCCCGGACTTCCGGGTTCTTCACTGTTTCTGCCTATGGGATTTTTGAATGGGTTTTTAGCGCGATGCTTCAAATAAGGTCTCTGGGCAACGCAAGCTTAATCAAACGCGAACCGGTGTTCAGCGGGATAATCTTCACACATGAGGACCACTTTCATGAGTTTTGAAGCGTAAATGCGAGCCCTAGAAGTAAAAAGCTCGTGCTAAGCTAATCCAGAACTACACACAGTGTCGCATAGGCTTCCACGTCACGTCACCGCTCAACCTGGAGTGTTGTTGATGTGTGCGCTGCTGTGCACTGATTACCCCGGGCTGAACGGGCTGAACCAGGTGAGGGAAAGAGAATTTCCGCATTCGTCCTTTGAAGTGATGACGTTATCGACGTATAATATCCCCGTCGACTCAACAGTGTAGTCTCATTTAGCCGTTTGCTAGCTAGCCGCCCTTTTAACGGCACGTAAAAGCTTAAACACTCATAAAAGTGGTCCTCATGTGTGAAGATTATCCTGCTGAACACTGGTTCGCGTTTGATTAAGCTTGCGTTGCCCAGAGACCTTATTTGAAGGATCGCGCCAAAAACCCATTCAAAAATCCCATAGGCGAAAACAGTGAAGAACCAGGAAGTGTTAGCATCAATGTTTTCCTGGGGCTCTCTATTGTACTTGTCCTGCTGTCCCCTGTCTTCACTCCACCCCCTCTGCTGATCTGGAGAGAGTTGTAGACTTAGCACATGCTTCCTCCGATACATGTCGCCAGACACTTCTGTAGCTGATGTTTGTTTGATTTCATTCGGAGCTCTGCGTTGCCCTCTGACCTCTGACCTCTGTGGAGGCCCTGCAGGGGGGCCGTGACCCTCGGGTTGGCAAGCGCTGCACTTTGACCCCTCCGTCCCACCAGCCTCAGCAGAGACGTTAGTGATGTGCTGCTGCACACTCACAGCCTTGATGCAAGCAAAGTATTATTCAGTGCATTCAGATGCACTGAATAATAGTTAGTAATAGTTTGTATTTGTGTTGTTTTTCTACCATTCTCCATCTTTTCTGTGTTTTGATGTTGTGCATGTTTGTCATCTGGATTATTTTTTGCTGTTTTCTTTTTTTGTTCTTTTGGGAGTTGGATGTTCTCTGCAGCCCCAGGAGGTCTCTTCGTCTCAGCTGCACTGCAATTGCTCTCTGTTTTTAGAGCTTTTAGCATTTGTGCAGATAAACTGAACCCAAGTCTAAATCCAGCAAAGGAGGCAGGAAGGGACCCGGAACAGAGGGTAACCCGCCGTTCAAAACAATAAGCATGGATGTGAATTTTGTTAAATGAACAAGACACGTACGTGGTCTGAGCTTCGGTTTTTAGCCCGAATATTACAAAAGACCCCACTGATTCATAACAGGTCTAAAGTCGTGTTATAGTAGTCGGGCGCACTTAGTGACAAGTAAGACAACAGTAAAACGGACAGGTTTTTGTATTGAGTTTGGCGTCAGTGGGCGTAACCCATAAGAGAGCGACCCTCGTAGCCCCAGCAACACCGGAAGTAACTCCAGTGACCTTATGAATGGGTGATATGGCAAATAGGCGGATCTCCCAAAAAGTATCTATCCCTTTAAATGTACTGTATCCTTCTTCCTACACACAGTAGCTTTAAATGTACTGTATCCTTCTTCCTACACACAGTAGCTCTCTTGTGTCTCACAGTTGACACATTACAGACGGGTGTTAGCTAATTAGATCCAACAGGAATACCGAGCGAAGTCCGACTCTTCTTTGTTTCCCACTGATGAACTGTGAAAATGTGTGTGTGCTGCGGCAACACTTGCAACACACATAGTGGGAACAAATATGAATACTAGTACTCATACACCTTTGTTCTCAGTACCGAAAGACTTGTAAGTGCACGTTCACACCATACGCATGCAAAGGTTTTGTGCCACGGAGTCAGGACAGATCTCACTTAACTGCACTTTGAAATGAACTATGACCTGCATCAAAGTCGTGAAGCTGTGTTCATGAGGTAGTGATGTACAGTAACGGAGTGTTCATGAGGTAGTTGTGTACTGTAAAGTCTCCCTCTCTCTCTCTCTCTCTCCTTCTCTCTCTCTCTCCTCTCTCTCCTTCTCTCTCTCCTTCTCTCTCTCTCCTCTCTCTCTGTCCCTCATGTCAGTTAGCCTGGCACTCATATTGTAGCTGACTGTTGGTGCTGGAGAGGCTGGCATACAGTCTGAAATATTGATGACCTACTGTAGAGAAGGGATCAACCTCTCTCTCTCTCCTTCTCTCTCTCTCTCTCTCTACTTCTCTCTCTCTCTCTCAGCCTCTCTCTTCCTCCTTCCATCTCTCTTTCTCTCTCTTTCTATCATCTCTACTCTTTCAATTCAATTCAGTTGAATTCAGTGAGCTTTTACTGGCATGACATACGTCTACTTACTGTATGGCCAAAGCATACAACAAAACAAATACATCCAAAATAGTAGAATTTTTACGGCAGATCCAAGTCTAATTTACATTGGATATTGGTGAGATATTGGTGAGTCATATATATACATAAAATTAATAATAACATTAATAATAATAATAATAATATTAACACATTCACTGCCAGCCTTTTTTTTTTTTACTGTAGGTAGCTTTTGCCAGAGGGTTTTTTTGAGGATTCTGGCTCATTTTACAAGAGCCAAGGATAATTTTCTGCTTGGAGTTTGTCAACACAAAGTTCACAAAAGTACTAATAGAATGTGTGCTTTCTCTGTCTAAAAGAGTTAGTTTGTAGAGTTAGTAGTTATGTAGATATTAGCCGTTGAGTACAGCATGGTTTCAGCGTCTGAGACAAAAAGCTGAGATAATCGCAGTTTTGTGAAATTCAATATCAAACAGTCACTTTAACCATTTATTTTTGGCATCAGTGAGACATCAGACATAAACAATATAGTTCTGAACAGTAATTTCCTCCATAGCAGCACCCGCACCCCCTCTCCTTACAACTCCTCCCTCCGTGGGCGTGTCTCCGTGTTTGTCAGTCACAAGCCAGTCTCTCCTGCCTGTCTGAGCAGTGAGCAGCAGCCTCTCTCTGGCGGTCCCTCGTCGGCGAGCGTGGATGTGGCTTAATCCGTTCTTGGATTTTCGGTTGAGAGCTTTGACGAAGCCTTGTGTGACTCTAGGCTTATGCTGCGCGCTTCAAAGTGTGCTTTCCACCCAGTCCACCTGTGGAAGCCCCCACCGCCGTGCGCCCGTGTGAAAGGTTTTCGCCTACAGTATGAGAATGAGGCTTGTTCGCTTCTGGGTCCTCGGTTGAGCTCAGCTGGAATGCGTGCGTTTCTGGCCAAACAACACTCAATAGTCTGAGCACCGTCGCCACTCAGTGGGTCGGCGGAATGGATTGCACACGCCCGGCGGCTCTAACAGTATAATAGAAGATGCAAAAGGGCCAGATCAAGGATCCACCGTCAAAAAAAAAAAAACGATTTTTTTTGACGTATCCATACGTCGCTGGCAGTTAACGGTTGGATTCTGCTTGACGTATGCATACGTCGCTGGCAGTTAACGTGTTAATAATAATAATAATAACTATCATTTGTTGGAATGCATACACAAATACTTTTGAATTGGACATATATATATATATAAATATACTGTACCAGTCAAAAGTTTGAACACACCTTCCCATTCACTTCAATGAGAAAGTGTATCCAAACGTTTGACTAGTACTGTGTGTGTGTGTGTGTGTGTGTGTGTGTGTGTGTGTGTGTTTGTAAATCTGCACATGCATACACTATGAGCATACACACACATCCATATAACATTGCACGTACATATTTATAACATACAATGCGTGAAAATGAGTCGTATGATTCCCTCCTCTCTCAATTTTTCTTTTCAGTCAGCTTTATTGGCACGAGAAGAAGTCATTCTTGTTGCCAAAGCTTGCAAACATAATAGTAGGAATTATTAATAATCACAAACAAACAAAAATGATGAATACTTACAACAAACTGTCAAAGAATAACCGTGAACAAATGCAGGTTGAAATGTAACTTAAAACATTGATTATCATCTCAACAATATGACAATAGGAATGATTCTGAGGAAAATATGTCTCATATGGTTTTTGTCACATTTCCTCTCCATTTCTCCCTCAGGAGGCTTGTGAGAGTGTGTTATGTCATATTAAAGAGACAGGCTGCTGCAATTGCACAAATATGTCATAATAAGAATCATGTTGGGGGAGGCGGTTTGGGCAGATTTGGGTTTGAGGCCATCGATTTTGGATCAGTGTGAATCAGGGTTTCTGTGTCTGTGATTCAGAAGAAATAGTTCTGTCCTTATCCTTTCATCTCTCCCCGCCCCCTCCCTCTTTCGCTCTCTGACACGTTATTATGGATCCCACTGCACTTGCGGGCAGAACACGCCCTCCAGCCTGGTAGGCAGCAGGCTTTACATGCTGGAGTACAGCAGCTTGAGTAGGAGGGATGGCTTCACATGGCCTCTGCTCCCCAGCAAACATCTCCAGCCTCGCATCATCAACAGCATCAGCTGTACAGTACTGGACCTGTCATATCATCATAACCACAAGGTTTTCTAAGATCTTTATGTCAGCATCATCTATTGTTGGTGGATACTGGCTGAGTTTGCTGAAAACATCGGAAGCCTCGTTATAAACGTCCCAGGTTTGCCATGCAGTCTATGGTAAATAAAGCTACAAATACCATAAACTGACAGTCCTTCAAGTCAAGTAGAAAAAGGCTTCTTCTCCACGCATCATCCAACAAGATGCAGTTGAACCAGGTGCTTCTCAGTTTGAGGACAGCAAACTTCCAGGAAACAAAGGAGGGACTGGAGCAGCTTTTATGAGTGCAAACAGGTGACTAACGTTTCGACACTGTGTCTTCATCAGAGTCAAAGGGGACAAAGACATGAAGCAACTGGTTATATAGTCAACCTAAACCAGGTGTGAAGTCATAATTGGATAATAGGTTGAACAGAGTTTCACATCTACGTTCACCCATGCTTTTTTTACTCTGAAGAAGACGCTGCTCGCGTCGAAACGTTAGTTTTTGTACCTTATTAAATTTGTTTACCGGTGATTTCATGTGCTCCAGTCAATTCTACCTTTCCTGTTCACGCATTGTTCTAGTTATGATCATCATAATGAAGACTTACTCTTCTCTCTGTCTGTCTGTCTCTCTCTCTCTCTCCCAGACGTGGTTGAAGAACTATGGCTACCTGCTGCCTCATGACATCCGCACATCAGACCTGCGGCAGGAGAAAGCCATGCAGTCTGCTGTGGCCGCCATGCAACGCTTCTATGGCCTCCCTGTGACCGGGCTGCTAGACCAGACCACCATAGAGTGAGTCCATGTCCCAGGTTTCTGCAGGTTTCTGTGTGTGTGTGTGTGTGTGTGTGTGTGTGTGTGTGTGTGTGTGTGTGTGTGTGTGTGTGTGCGTGCGTGCGTGTGTGTGTGCGTGCGTGCGTGCGTGCGTTGTGCGTGCGTTGTGCGTGTGCGTGTGCGTGTGTGTGTGTGTGCGTGCGTGTGTGTGTGTGTGTTAGAAACCAAAGTAAGGCAGGCATGGGATGTGACCTATTTTGGGAGCGCACACACTTAGATTGAGTATCATAGATCCATCTATTTTGGGGGCTTTCGTGAGATGTTTTATGGGATAGGAAGAAAAACATACTTCTACAATATAAATGTGTGATCATATTGTTTTTTTTTGTTTCCTCTCTAATATTTGCCTTTTCCCTGTGAAATACTGGATAGTTTTCAGCCTCTGGCGCTCCTTTCATAATTAATTGAATGCCACTATATTCTTTAGTTGAACTGTTCACCGCTCTGTGTGTACAGCCTTGTGACGGTGTCACAAAAAGGGGGGAAAGAAAGAAAATCTATATTTTTCTCCCATGATGATCAACTCTCCCATACCAGTGATTCAATGCATTATAATGCTATATCAACTATTCACTATATTTAAACTGTATAAAAAAATATGTTGGTGAGTGAGTGAAATCAGTGTGATTGCGTACGCACTGCTGTTAGGTTGGGCAATGGCAGGAAGGGGGGTCGTGAAGACGTGAACCCCAGCCTAAAGTTTTTTGGGGGTCGCGGCTCAAAAAAGTTGAGAACCACTGGTCTAGCACATGCTTCCTCCAATACATGTGCAGTTACCAGCCGCTTCTTTTCACCTGACAACGAGGTGTTCCACCGGCAGGACGTAGCGTGTGGGAGGATCCCCCCCCCCCCCCTCCCCCCCCGACCGACCAGAGGTGACCAGGACTCGTAATGTCTAACTGTGTGTGTGTGTGTGTGTGTGTGTGTGTGTGTGTGTGTGTGTGTGTGTGTGTGTGTGTGTGTGTGTGTGTGTGTGTGTGTGCGTGCGTGCGTGCGTGCGTGTGTGTGTGTGTGTGTGTGTTTTTGTGCGTGTGTGTGTGTCCAGGTGGATGAGGAAGCCTCGTTGTGGTGTCCCAGATCATCCTCACACCAGCCGCCGGCAGAGGAATAAACGCTACGCCCTGACGGGGCAGAAATGGAGAGATAAAAAGATCTCCTACAGGTGACTATCTTTCTACAGTAACTATCTATCTATCTATCTATCTATCTATCTATCTATCTATCTATACTGTATCTGTCTATCTATCTATTTATCTATCTATTTATCTATCTGTCTATTTATTGATCTATCTATTGAATCATTGACGGTGGTGGTGTAGTTAGGGATTGTTTGTTGTTGGTCATGATTAACGGTCCGCATCAACAGGGCTGAATCATTGACAGTGGTGGTGTAGTCAGGAATGTCATACCGAACCGACCTGGATAGCTAGGCTTAGATAGTGAGGTAATATGCAGTTGTGCGGTGGTAGCATGGAGGGGGGTGTTTCCAGGACGCTGGATTACACCGTTAAGCCTTCTTGAGGTGTCGGTGGGCCTAACTTAACGAAACATCGGTGAAGGAAGGTGCCCACTTGAAAACCCCAATGACATGCTTCATACTGCTGTTGGCTAGGGTAGGTAACTGGTGATTTGTGTCTTGTTTATTAGTTTGTTAGCCTGTTAGCTTGTTTTATTCTGGATTGGGCTTCTAAATGTGTTTTTCCTCGGATTTTGGCTTCTCTCTTTGCGTACTTGTTTTC